>NW_027640879.1:0-109000 GCF_949752795.1 Hyperoodon ampullatus
CAACTATGGAATAGACAAGACCTACACCTTCCTCAGTTAAAGGGACTCAAAACCGCATATTTCCCGCAGAGGAATATATCTGACTAGTAAGAATCTTAAAACCTATGTATTGATATGTCTCCATAAGGGAATCAAGTGTGTCTAGACTGGCATATACATGGCGGCGAGAATCACCTCAAACCCACTGTAAAAGGGAATTTCAAAAACAAAACAAAAAAACTGGGAAATTCTTTACAGTTCCTTCCGGGTCCCTGATGAAACCTAGAATGACCCTATCTACAACGACAGCTGGATGTGGCATAAGGCTGGACACTTGGGACTGAGAGGATTGGTGAGATTGGGTGAGCAAATGCAGACCCTTTAAAGCACAAATGCCTGGCACCCATTCCATGGGTCCCAACTCTCCAGGTTGAAGGGAATATTTCTACAGCTATAACATGTACAGGAAACCTAGAGAACGGACACACTGTGAATACGAAAGGTTTCTAAAACTCAACGAATAGTCCCTCTCCTGGTGCTCCGGTTTGACTTTCCATCTGCTTTACTATCATCCTCCCAAATTGGAGAGACAGCCCCTTTAACCTCCTGGTTCGCACAGGTTGCCAATTTGGCAGAGGATGAAAAGGAAGAGGGAGAACCAATGAGAGAGTATCTGTTAGGCATTTGGACCGGCACATATCACTCTAATTTCCCGGCAGGAAGAAGAATTAACCAAAGTCTCAGCCACCCACCTGGAACCAGCATAAATCCTGAACCAAAATTTTGGATATGCGGTCAGCTCACAAAAAACGAGTTGAAAAATGGATCTCAGGGGCACAGCAATTCACAAACTGGGAGAGTAATAAAGGACAACTATCGTCCAAAAATCTGTTGAGGGAAGGCAACGAGGCGGACTTGAAAGCGAGACAGAATAGCAGGAAACAGATTTCAAGAGGTACGTTGTAATCGCCTTTAAAGCACAGGAAGAGGGGCACAACTTCGACAATGATGCACTTGGCCAAAAAGGACGTATGCGTTTTCTCCTGAATATATTCAGGAGAAAACGCATACGCCCTTTTTGGCCAAGCAAGCAAGCGGGCAATGCAAATCTGCACTACAAAGAAGTATCACTTCCCACCGGTCAAAAGGGACATCCACAAAATGTATAAAAACCAGAAAGGCAAGACAGGCCCTGGAGAACAGGGAGCCTTGTTATGCTGATGGGCGGGACGTAAATTGCCAACTGCCTCTCTGGAGGAGTGCTTTGTGTTCCCTAAAACAAGTGAACAACAGAGCTACAGAGCCAAGGGCACTTCCAGTCTAGGGAATATACCTTGGGAAAACTGAAAATCAATAAGACAGAGCCACCCCAAAAGTTAGGGCTGCACTGCTTACAAGGACCTCAACTTGGGTACACCTTAAGTATCCAAGGAAATATAAAAATGGTTCAAAAAATCGTGGAACTTACGTACGGTGTAATATCCCTCAGCCATGAAATCAATGTCATAAGACCAGTAGCAGCAAAATGGGTGGATTCAGGTACGATGATTCTAAGTGAAATAAGTCACACAGAAAAAGAAACTTATCATAAGATATCACTTATGAAGATCCTGTAAACATGGCTACACTTGAACTGAGTTAGGAAAGAGAACAGAGTCTCACATTTAGAAAACCCTCTTATGCCTGCTTAAGGGGGAAGGAGAGGTGGGGTGATGCATAAAACCAGAGTTTGATATAAGCACAGGTACCGTTCCAAAAACCAACTATGGAATAGACAAGACCTACACCTTCCTCAGTGAAAGGGACTCAAAACCGCATATTTCCCGCAGAGGAATATATCTGACTAGTAAGAATCTTAAAACCTATGTATTGATATGTCTCCATAAGGGAATCAAGTGTGTCTAGACTGGCATATACATGGCGGCGAGAATCACCTCAAACCCACTATAAAAAGGAATTTCAAAAACAAAACAAAAAACTGGGAAATGCTTTACAATTCCTTCAGGGTCTCTGATGAAACCTGGAATGACCCTATCTACAACGACAGCTGGATGTGGCATAAGGCTGGACACTTGGGACTGAGAGGATTGGTGAGATTGGGTGAGCAAATGCAGACCCTTTAAAGCACAAATGCCTGGCACCCATTCCATGGGTCCCAACTCTCCAGATTGAAGGGAATATTACTACAGCTATAACATGTACGGGAAACCTAGAGAACGGATCCACTGTGAATACGAAAGGTTTCTAAAACTCAACGAATAGTCCCTCTCCTGGTGCTCCGGTTTGACTTTCCATCTGCTTTACTATCAATCTCCCAACTTGGAGAGACAGCCCCTTTAAGCTCCTGGTTCGCACAGGTTTCCAATTTGGCAGAGTTTAAAAGGGAAGAGGGAGAACCAATGAGAGAGTAGCTGTTAGGCATTTGGACGGGCACATATAACTCAAATTTCCCGGCAGGAAGAAGAATTAACCAAATACTCAGCCGCCCACCGGGAACCAGCATAGGTCCTGAACCAAAATATTGGACTTGCGGTCAGCTCACAAAAAACGAGTTGAAAAATGGAGCTCAGGGGCACAGCAATTCACAAACTGGCCGGGTAATAAAGGACAACTATCGTCCAAAAATCTGTTAAGGGAAGGCAACGAGGCGGACTTGAAAGCGAGGCAGAATAGCAGGAAACAGATTTCAAGAAGTACGTTGGAATCGCCTTTAAAGCACAGAAGAGGGGCACAACTTCGACAATGATGCACTTGGCCAAAAAGGGCGTGTGCGTTTTCTCCTGAATATATTCAGGAGAAAACGCATACGCCCTTTTTGGCCAAGCAAGCAAGCGGGCAATGCAAATCTGCACTACAAAGAAGTATCACTTCCCACCGGTCAAAAGGGACATCCACAAAATATGTAAAAACCAGAAAGGCAAGACAGGCCCTGGAGAACAGGGAGCCTTGTTATGCTGATGGGCGGGATGTAAATTGCCAACTGCCTCTCTGGAGGAGTGCATTGTGTTCCCTAAAACAAGTAAACAACAGAGCTACAGAGCCAAGGGCACTTCCAGTCTAGGGAATATTCCTTGGGAAAACTGAAAATCAATAAGACAGAGCCACCCCAAAATTTAGGGCTGCACTGCTTACAGGGACCTCAACTTGGGTACATCTTAAATATCCCAGGAAATATAAAAGTGGTTCAAAAAATTGTGGTACTTACGTACGATGGAATATCCCTCAGCCATGAAATCAATGTCATAAGACCAGTAGCAGCAAAATGTGTGGATTCAGGTACGATGATTCTAAGTGAAATAAGTCACACAGAAAAAGAAACTTATCATAAGATATCACTTATGAAGATCCTGTAAACATGGCTACACTTGAACTGAGTTAGGAAAGAGAACAGTGTCTCACATTTAGAAAACACTCTTATGCCTGCTTAAGGGGGAAGGAGAGGTGGGGTGATGCATAAAACCAGAGTTTGATAGAAGCACAGGTACCGTTCCAAAAACCAACTATGGAATAGACAAGACCTACACCTTCCTCAGTGAAAGGGACTCAAAACCCCATATTTCCCGCAGAGGAATATATCTGACTAGTAAGAATCTTAAAACCTATGTATTGATATGTCTCCGTAAGGGAATCAAGTGTGTCTAGACTGGCATAAACATGGCAGCGAGAATAAGCTCAAACCCACTATAAAAAGGAATTGCAAAAACAAAACAAAAAAACTGAGAAATTCTTTAAAATTCTTTCAGGGTCTCTGATGAAACCTGGAATGACACTATCTACAATGACAGCTGGATGTGGCATAAGGCTGGACACTTGGGACTGAGAGGATTGGTGAGATTGGGTGAGCAAATGCAGACCCTTTAAAGCACAAATGCCTGGCACCCATTCCATGGGTCCCAACTCTCCAGGTTGAAGGGAATATTTCTACAGCTATAACATGTACAGGAAACCTAGAGAACGGACACACTGTGAATACGAAAGGTTTCTAAAACTCAACGAATAGTCCCTCTCCTGGTGCTCCGGTTTGACTTTCCATCTGCTTTACTATCATCCTCCCAAATTGGAGAGACAGCCCCTTTAACCTCCTGGTTCGCACAGGTTGCCAATTTGGCAGAGGATGAAAGGGAAGAGGGAGAACCAATGAGAGAGTATCTGTTAGGCATTTGGACCGGCACATATCACTCTAATTTCCCGGCAGGAAGAAGAATTAACCAAAGTCTCAGCCACCCACCGGGAACCAGCATAAATCCTGAACCAAAATTTTGGATATGCGGTCAGCTCACAAAAAACGAGTTGAAAAATGGATCTCAGGGGCACAGCAATTCACAAACTGGGAGAGTAATAAAGGACAACTATCGTCCAAAAATCTGTTGAGGGAAGGCAACGAGGCGGACTTGAAAGCGAGACAGAATAGCAGGAAACAGATTTCAAGAGGTACGTTGTAATCGCCTTTAAAGCACAGGAAGAGGGGCACAACTTCGACAATGATGCACTTGGCCAAAAAGGGCGTATGCGTTTTCTCCTGAATATATTCAGGAGAAAACGCATACTTCCTTTTTGGCCAAGCAAGCAAGCGGGAAATGCAAATCTGCACTACAAAGAAGTATCACTTCCCACCGGTCAAAAGGGATATCCGCAAAATGTGTAAAAACCAGAAAGGCAAGACAGGCCCTGGAGAACAGGGAGCCTTGTTATGCTGATGGGCGGGACGTAAATTGCCAACTGCCTCTCTGGAGGAGTGCTTTGTGTTCCCTAAAACAAGTAAACAACAGAGCTACAGAGCCAAGGGCACTTCCAGTCTAGGGAATATACCTTGGGAAAACTGAAAATCAATAAGACAGTGCCACCCCAAAATTTAGGGCTGCACTGCTTACAAGGACCTCAACTTGGGTACACCTTAAGTATCCAAGGAAATATAAAAATGGTTCAAAAAATCGTGGAACTTACGTACGGTGTAATATCCCTCAGCCATGAAATCAATGTCATAAGACCAGTAGCAGCAAAATGGGTGGATTCAGGTACGATGATTCTAAGTGAAATAAGTCACACAGAAAAAGAAACTTATCATAAGATATCACTTATGAAGATCCTGTAAACATGGCTACACTTGAACTGAGTTAGGAAAGAGAACAGAGTCTCACATTTAGAAAACCCTCTTATGCCTGCTTAAGGGGGAAGGAGAGGTGGGGTGATGCATAAAACCAGAGTATGATATAAGCACAGGTACCGTTCCAAAAACCAACTATGGAATAGACAAGACCTACACCTTCCTCAGTTAAAGGGACTCAAAACCGCATATTTCCCGCAGAGGAATATATCTGACTAGTAAGAATCTTAAAACCTATGTATTGATATGTCTCCATAAGGGAATCAAGTGTGTCTAGACTGGCATATACATGGCGGCGAGAATCACCTCAAACCCACTGTAAAAGGGAATTTCAAAAACAAAACAAAAAAACTGGGAAATTCTTTACAGTTCCTTCCGGGTCCCTGATGAAACCTAGAATGACCCTATCTACAACGACAGCTGGATGTGGCATAAGGCTGGACACTTGGGACTGAGAGGATTGGTGAGATTGGGTGAGCAAATGCAGACCCTTTAAAGCACAAATGCCTGGCACCCATTCCATGGGTCCCAACTCTCCAGGTTGAAGGGAATATTTCTACAGCTATAACATGTACAGGAAACCTAGAGAACGGACACACTGTGAATACGAAAGGTTTCTAAAACTCAACGAATAGTCCCTCTCCTGGTGCTCCGGTTTGACTTTCCATCTGCTTTACTATCATCCTCCCAAATTGGAGAGACAGCCCCTTTAACCTCCTGGTTCGCACAGGTTGCCAATTTGGCAGAGGATGAAAAGGAAGAGGGAGAACCAATGAGAGAGTATCTGTTAGGCATTTGGACCGGCACATATCACTCTAATTTCCCGGCAGGAAGAAGAATTAACCAAAGTCTCAGCCACCCACCTGGAACCAGCATAAATCCTGAACCAAAATTTTGGATATGCGGTCAGCTCACAAAAAACGAGTTGAAAAATGGATCTCAGGGGCACAGCAATTCACAAACTGGGAGAGTAATAAAGGACAACTATCGTCCAAAAATCTGTTGAGGGAAGGCAACGAGGCGGACTTGAAAGCGAGACAGAATAGCAGGAAACAGATTTCAAGAGGTACGTTGTAATCGCCTTTAAAGCACAGGAAGAGGGGCACAACTTCGACAATGATGCACTTGGCCAAAAAGGGCGTATGCGTTTTCTCCTGAATATATTCAGGAGAAAACGCATACGCCCTTTTTGGCCAAGCAAGCAAGCGGGCAATGCAAATCTGCACTACAAAGAAGTATCACTTCCCACCGGTCAAAAGGGACATCCACAAAATGTATAAAAACCAGAAAGGCAAGACAGGCCCTGGAGAACAGGGAGCCTTGTTATGCTGATGGGCGGGACGTAAATTGCCAACTGCCTCTCTGGAGGAGTGCTTTGTGTTCCCTAAAACAAGTGAACAACAGAGCTACAGAGCCAAGGGCACTTCCAGTCTAGGGAATATACCTTGGGAAAACTGAAAATCAATAAGACAGAGCCACCCCAAAAGTTAGGGCTGCACTGCTTACAAGGACCTCAACTTGGGTACACCTTAAGTATCCAAGGAAATATAAAAATGGTTCAAAAAATCGTGGAACTTACGTACGGTGTAATATCCCTCAGCCATGAAATCAATGTCATAAGACCAGTAGCAGCAAAATGGGTGGATTCAGGTACGATGATTCTAAGTGAAATAAGTCACACAGAAAAAGAAACTTATCATAAGATATCACTTATGAAGATCCTGTAAACATGGCTACACTTGAACTGAGTTAGGAAAGAGAACAGAGTCTCACATTTAGAAAACCCTCTTATGCCTGCTTAAGGGGGAAGGAGAGGTGGGGTGATGCATAAAACCAGAGTTTGATATAAGCACAGGTACCGTTCCAAAAACCAACTATGGAATAGACAAGACCTACACCTTCCTCAGTGAAAGGGACTCAAAACCGCATATTTCCCGCAGAGGAATATATCTGACTAGTAAGAATCTTAAAACCTATGTATTGATATGTCTCCATAAGGGAATCAAGTGTGTCTAGACTGGCATATACATGGCGGCGAGAATCACCTCAAACCCACTATAAAAAGGAATTTCAAAAACAAAACAAAAAACTGGGAAATGCTTTACAATTCCTTCAGGGTCTCTGATGAAACCTGGAATGACCCTATCTACAACGACAGCTGGATGTGGCATAAGGCTGGACACTTGGGACTGAGAGGATTGGTGAGATTGGGTGAGCAAATGCAGACCCTTTAAAGCACAAATGCCTGGCACCCATTCCATGGGTCCCAACTCTCCAGATTGAAGGGAATATTACTACAGCTATAACATGTACGGGAAACCTAGAGAACGGATCCACTGTGAATACGAAAGGTTTCTAAAACTCAACGAATAGTCCCTCTCCTGGTGCTCCGGTTTGACTTTCCATCTGCTTTACTATCAATCTCCCAACTTGGAGAGACAGCCCCTTTAAGCTCCTGGTTCGCACAGGTTTCCAATTTGGCAGAGTTTAAAAGGGAAGAGGGAGAACCAATGAGAGAGTAGCTGTTAGGCATTTGGACGGGCACATATAACTCAAATTTCCCGGCAGGAAGAAGAATTAACCAAATACTCAGCCGCCCACCGGGAACCAGCATAGGTCCTGAACCAAAATATTGGACTTGCGGTCAGCTCACAAAAAACGAGTTGAAAAATGGAGCTCAGGGGCACAGCAATTCACAAACTGGCCGGGTAATAAAGGACAACTATCGTCCAAAAATCTGTTAAGGGAAGGCAACGAGGCGGACTTGAAAGCGAGGCAGAATAGCAGGAAACAGATTTCAAGAAGTACGTTGGAATCGCCTTTAAAGCACAGAAGAGGGGCACAACTTCGACAATGATGCACTTGGCCAAAAAGGGCGTGTGCGTTTTCTCCTGAATATATTCAGGAGAAAACGCATACGCCCTTTTTGGCCAAGCAAGCAAGCGGGCAATGCAAATCTGCACTACAAAGAAGTATCACTTCCCACCGGTCAAAAGGGACATCCACAAAATATGTAAAAACCAGAAAGGCAAGACAGGCCCTGGAGAACAGGGAGCCTTGTTATGCTGATGGGCGGGATGTAAATTGCCAACTGCCTCTCTGGAGGAGTGCATTGTGTTCCCTAAAACAAGTAAACAACAGAGCTACAGAGCCAAGGGCACTTCCAGTCTAGGGAATATTCCTTGGGAAAACTGAAAATCAATAAGACAGAGCCACCCCAAAATTTAGGGCTGCACTGCTTACAGGGACCTCAACTTGGGTACATCTTAAATATCCCAGGAAATATAAAAGTGGTTCAAAAAATTGTGGTACTTACGTACGATGGAATATCCCTCAGCCATGAAATCAATGTGATAAGACCAGTAGCAGCAAAATGTGTGGATTCAGGTACGATGATTCTAAGTGAAATAAGTCACACAGAAAAAGAAACTTATCATAAGATATCACTTATGAAGATCCTGTAAACATGGCTACACTTGAACTGAGTTAGGAAAGAGAACAGTGTCTCACATTTAGAAAACACTCTTATGCCTGCTTAAGGGGGAAGGAGAGGTGGGGTGATGCATAAAACCAGAGTTTGATAGAAGCACAGGTACCGTTCCAAAAACCAACTATGGAATAGACAAGACCTACACCTTCCTCAGTGAAAGGGACTCAAAACCCCATATTTCCCGCAGAGGAATATATCTGACTAGTAAGAATCTTAAAACCTATGTATTGATATGTCTCCGTAAGGGAATCAAGTGTGTCTAGACTGGCATAAACATGGCAGCGAGAATAAGCTCAAACCCACTATAAAAAGGAATTGCAAAAACAAAACAAAAAAACTGAGAAATTCTTTAAAATTCTTTCAGGGTCTCTGATGAAACCTGGAATGACACTATCTACAATGACAGCTGGATGTGGCATAAGGCTGGACACTTGGGACTGAGAGGATTGGTGAGATTGGGTGAGCAAATGCAGACCCTTTAAAGCACAAATGCCTGGCACCCATTCCATGGGTCCCAACTCTCCAGGTTGAAGGGAATATTTCTACAGCTATAACATGTACAGGAAACCTAGAGAACGGACACACTGTGAATACGAAAGGTTTCTAAAACTCAACGAATAGTCCCTCTCCTGGTGCTCCGGTTTGACTTTCCATCTGCTTTACTATCATCCTCCCAAATTGGAGAGACAGCCCCTTTAACCTCCTGGTTCGCACAGGTTGCCAATTTGGCAGAGGATGAAAGGGAAGAGGGAGAACCAATGAGAGAGTATCTGTTAGGCATTTGGACCGGCACATATCACTCTAATTTCCCGGCAGGAAGAAGAATTAACCAAAGTCTCAGCCACCCACCGGGAACCAGCATAAATCCTGAACCAAAATTTTGGATATGCGGTCAGCTCACAAAAAACGAGTTGAAAAATGGATCTCAGGGGCACAGCAATTCACAAACTGGGAGAGTAATAAAGGACAACTATCGTCCAAAAATCTGTTGAGGGAAGGCAACGAGGCGGACTTGAAAGCGAGACAGAATAGCAGGAAACAGATTTCAAGAGGTACGTTGTAATCGCCTTTAAAGCACAGGAAGAGGGGCACAACTTCGACAATGATGCACTTGGCCAAAAAGGGCGTATGCGTTTTCTCCTGAATATATTCAGGAGAAAACGCATACGCCCTTTTTGGCCAAGCAAGCAAGCGGGCAATGCAAATCTGCACTACAAAGAAGTATCACTTCCCACCGGTCAAAAGGGACATCCACAAAATGTATAAAAACCAGAAAGGCAAGACAGGCCCTGGAGAACAGGGAGCCTTGTTATGCTGATGGGCGGGACGTAAATTGCCAACTGCCTCTCTGGAGGAGTGCTTTGTGTTCCCTAAAACAAGTGAACAACAGAGCTACAGAGCCAAGGGCACTTCCAGTCTAGGGAATATACCTTGGGAAAACTGAAAATCAATAAGACAGAGCCAGCCCAAAAGTTAGGGCTGCACTGCTTACAAGGACCTCAACTTGGGTACACCTTAAGTATCCAAGGAAATATAAAAATGGTTCAAAAAATCGTGGAACTTACGTACGGTGTAATATCCCTCAGCCATGAAATCAATGTCATAAGACCAGTAGCAGCAAAATGGGTGGATTCAGGTACGATGATTCTAAGTGAAATAAGTCACACAGAAAAAGAAACTTATCATAAGATATCACTTATGAAGATCCTGTAAACATGGCTACACTTGAACTGAGTTAGGAAAGAGAACAGAGTCTCACATTTAGAAAACCCTCTTATGCCTGCTTAAGGGGGAAGGAGAGGTGGGGTGATGCATAAAACCAGAGTTTGATATAAGCACAGGTACCGTTCCAAAAACCAACTATGGAATAGACAAGACCTACACCTTCCTCAGTTAAAGGGACTCAAAACCGCATATTTCCCACAGAGGAATATATCTGACTAGTAAGAATCTTAAAACCTATGTATTGATATGTCTCCATAAGGGAATCAAGTGTGTCTAGACTGGCATATACATGGCGGCGAGAATCACCTCAAACCCACTATAAAAAGGAATTTCAAAAACAAAACAAAAAACTGGGAAATGCTTTACAATTCCTTCAGGGTCTCTGATGAAACCTGGAATGACCCTATCTACAACGACAGCTGGATGTGGCATAAGGCTGGACACTTGGGACTGAGAGGATTGGTGAGATTGGGTGAGCAAATGCAGACCCTTTAAAGCACAAATGCCTGGCACCCATTCCATGGGTCCCAACTCTCCAGATTGAAGGGAATATTACTACAGCTATAACATGTACGGGAAACCTAGAGAACGGATCCACTGTGAATACGAAAGGTTTCTAAAACTCAACGAATAGTCCCTCTCCTGGTGCTCCGGTTTGACTTTCCATCTGCTTTACTATCAATCTCCCAACTTGGAGAGACAGCCCCTTTAAGCTCCTGGTTCGCACAGGTTTCCAATTTGGCAGAGTTTAAAAGGGAAGAGGGAGAACCAATGAGAGAGTAGCTGTTAGGCATTTGGACGGGCACATATAACTCAAATTTCCCGGCAGGAAGAAGAATTAACCAAATACTCAGCCGCCCACCGGGAACCAGCATAGGTCCTGAACCAAAATATTGGACTTGCGGTCAGCTCACAAAAAACGAGTTGAAAAATGGAGCTCAGGGGCACAGCAATTCACAAACTGGCCGGGTAATAAAGGACAACTATCGTCCAAAAATCTGTTAAGGGAAGGCAATGAGGCGGACTTGAAAGCGAGGCAGAATAGCAGGAAACAGATTTCAAGAAGTACGTTGGAATCGCCTTTAAAGCACAGGAAGAGGGGCACAACTTCGACAATGATGCACTTGGCCAAAAAGGGCGTGTGCGTTTTCTCCTGAATATATTCAGGAGAAAACGCATACGCCCTTTTTGGCCAAGCAAGCAAGCGGGCAATGCAAATCTGCACTACAAAGAAGTATCACTTCCCACCGGTCAAAAGGGACATCCACAAAATATGTAAAAACCAGAAAGGCAAGACAGGCCCTGGAGAACAGGGAGCCTTGTTATGCTGATGGGCGGGATGTAAATTGCCAACTGCCTCTCTGGAGGAGTGCATTGTGTTCCCTAAAACAAGTAAACAACAGAGCTACAGAGCCAAGGGCACTTCCAGTCTAGGGAATATTCCTTGGGAAAACTGAAAATCAATAAGACAGAGCCACCCCAAAATTTAGGGCTGCACTGCTTACAGGGACCTCAACTTGGGTACATCTTAAATATCCCAGGAAATATAAAAGTGGTTCAAAAAATTGTGGTACTTACGTACGATGGAATATCCCTCAGCCATGAAATCAATGTCATAAGACCAGTAGCAGCAAAATGTGTGGATTCAGGTACGATGATTCTAAGTGAAATAAGTCACACAGAAAAAGAAACTTATCATAAGATATCACTTATGAAGATCCTGTAAACATGGCTACACTTGAACTGAGTTAGGAAAGAGAACAGTGTCTCACATTTAGAAAACACTCTTATGCCTGCTTAAGGGGGAAGGAGAGGTGGGGTGATGCATAAAACCAGAGTTTGATAGAAGCACAGGTACCGTTCCAAAAACCAACTATGGAATAGACAAGACCTACACCTTCCTCAGTGAAAGGGACTCAAAACCCCATATTTCCCGCAGAGGAATATATCTGACTAGTAAGAATCTTAAAACCTATGTATTGATATGTCTCCGTAAGGGAATCAAGTGTGTCTAGACTGGCATAAACATGGCAGCGAGAATAAGCTCAAACCCACTATAAAAAGGAATTGCAAAAACAAAACAAAAAAACTGAGAAATTCTTTAAAATTCTTTCAGGGTCTCTGATGAAACCTGGAATGACACTATCTACAATGACAGCTGGATGTGGCATAAGGCTGGACACTTGGGACTGAGAGGATTGGTGAGATTGGGTGAGCAAATGCAGACCCTTTAAAGCACAAATGCCTGGCACCCCTTCCATGGGTCCCAACTCTCCAGGTTGAAGGGAATATTTCTACAGCTATAACATGTACAGGAAACCTAGAGAACGGACACACTGTGAATACGAAAGGTTTCTAAAACTCAACGAATAGTCCCTCTCCTGGTGCTCCGGTTTGACTTTCCATCTGCTTTACTATCATCCTCCCAAATTGGAGAGACAGCCCCTTTAACCTCCTGGTTCGCACAGGTTGCCAATTTGGCAGAGGATGAAAGGGAAGAGGGAGAACCAATGAGAGAGTATCTGTTAGGCATTTGGACCGGCACATATCACTCTAATTTCCCGGCAGGAAGAAGAATTAACCAAAGTCTCAGCCACCCACCGGGAACCAGCATAAATCCTGAACCAAAATTTTGGATATGCGGTCAGCTCACAAAAAACGAGTTGAAAAATGGATCTCAGGGGCACAGCAATTCACAAACTGGGAGAGTAATAAAGGACAACTATCGTCCAAAAATCTGTTGAGGGAAGGCAACGAGGCGGACTTGAAAGCGAGACAGAATATCAGGAAACAGATTTCAAGAGGTACGTTGTAATCGCCTTTAAAGCACAGGAAGAGGGGCACAACTTCGACAATGATGCACTTGGCGAAAAAGGGCGTATGCGTTTTCTCCTGAATATATTCAGGAGAAAACGCATACGCCCTTTTTGGCCAAGCAAGCAAGCGGGCAATGCAAATCTGCACTACAAAGAAGTAGCACTTCCCACCGGTCAAAAGGGACATCTACAAAATGTATAAAAACCAGAAAGGCAAGACAGGCCCTGGAGAACAGGGAGCCTTGTTATGCTGATGGGCGGGACGTAAATTGCCAACTGCCTCTCTGGAGGAGTGCTTTGTGTTCCCTAAAACAAGTGAACAACAGAGCTACAGAGCCAAGGGCACTTCCAGTCTAGGGAATATACCTTGGGAAAACTGAAAATCAATAAGACAGAGCCACCCCAAAAGTTAGGGCTGCACTGCTTACAAGGACCTCAACTTGGGTACACCTTAAGTATCCAAGGAAATATAAAAATGGTTCAAAAAATCGTGGAACTTACGTACGGTGTAATATCCCTCAGCCATGAAATCAATGTCATAAGACCAGTAGCAGCAAAATGGGTGGATTCAGGTACGATGATTCTAAGTGAAATAAGTCACACAGAAAAAGAAACTTATCATAAGATATCACTTATGAAGATCCTGTAAACATAGCTACACTTGAACTGAGTTAGGAAAGAGAACAGAGTCTCACATTTAGAAAACCCTCTTATGCCTGCTTAAGGGGGAAGGAGAGGTGGGGTGATGCATAAAACCAGAGTTTGATATAAGCACAGGTACCGTTCCAAAAACCAACTATGGAATAGACAAGACCTACACCTTCCTCAGTTAAAGGGACTCAAAACCGCATATTTCCCGCAGAGGAATATATCTGACTAGTAAGAATCTTAAAACCTATGTATTGATATGTCTCCATAAGGGAATCAAGTGTGTCTAGACTGGCATATACATGGCGGCGAGAATCACCTCAAACCCACTATAAAAAGGAATTTCAAAAACAAAACAAAAAACTGGGAAATGCTTTACAATTCCTTCAGGGTCTCTGATGAAACCTGGAATGACCCTATCTACAACGACAGCTGGATGTGGCATAAGGCTGGACACTTGGGACTGAGAGGATTGGTGAGATTGGGTGAGCAAATGCAGACCCTTTAAAGCACAAATGCCTGGCACCCATTCCATGGGTCCCAACTCTCCAGATTGAAGGGAATATTACTACAGCTATAACATGTACGGGAAACCTAGAGAACGGATCCACTGTGAATACGAAAGGTTTCTAAAACTCAACGAATAGTCCCTCTCCTGGTGCTCCGGTTTGACTTTCCATCTGCTTTACTATCAATCTCCCAACTTGGAGAGACAGCCCCTTTAAGCTCCTGGTTCGCACAGGTTTCCAATTTGGCAGAGTTTAAAAGGGAAGAGGGAGAACCAATGAGAGAGTAGCTGTTAGGCATTTGGACGGGCACATATAACTCAAATTTCCCGGCAGGAAGAAGAATTAATCAAATACTCAGCCACCCACCGGGAACCAGCATAGGTCCCGAACCAAAATATTGGACTTGCGGTCAGCTCACAAAAAACGAGTTGAAAAATGGAGCTCAGGGGCACAGCAATTCACAAACTGGCCGGGTAATAAAGGACAACTATCGTCCAAAAATCTGTTAAGGGAAGGCAACGAGGCGGACTTGAAAGCGAGGCAGAATAGCAGGAAACAGATTTCAAGAAGTACGTTGGAATCGCCTTTAAAGCACAGAAGAGGGGCACAACTTCGACAATGATGCACTTGGCCAAAAAGGGCGTGTGCGTTTTCTCCTGAATATATTCAGGAGAAAACGCATACGCCCTTTTTGGCCAAGCAAGCAAGCGGGCAATGCAAATCTGCACTACAAAGAAGTATCACTTCCCACCGGTCAAAAGGGACATCCACAAAATATGTAAAAACCAGAAAGGCAAGACAGGCCCTGGAGAACAGGGAGCCTTGTTATGCTGATGGGCGGGATGTAAATTGCCAACTGCCTCTCTGGAGGAGTGCATTGTGTTCCCTAAAACAAGTAAACAACAGAGCTACAGAGCCAAGGGCACTTCCAGTCTAGGGAATATTCCTTGGGAAAACTGAAAATCAATAAGACAGAGCCACCCCAAAATTTAGGGCTGCACTGCTTACAGGGACCTCAACTTGGGTACATCTTAAATATCCCAGGAAATATAAAAGTGGTTCAAAAAATTGTGGTACTTACGTACGATGGAATATCCCTCAGCCATGAAATCAATGTCATAAGACCAGTAGCAGCAAAATGGGTGGATTCAGGTACGATGATTCTAAGTGAAATAAGTCACACAGAAAAAGAAACTTATCATAAGATATCACTTATGAAGATCCTGTAAACATGGCTACACTTGAACTGAGTTAGGAAAGAGAACAGTGTCTCACATTTAGAAAACACTCTTATGCCTGCTTAAGGGGGAAGGAGAGGTGGGGTGATGCATAAAACCAGAGTTTGATAGAAGCACAGGTACCGTTCCAAAAACCAACTATGGAATAGACAAGACCTACACCTTCCTCAGTGAAAGGGACTCAAAACCCCATATTTCCCGCAGAGGAATATATCTGACTAGTAAGAATCTTAAAACCTATGTATTGATATGTCTCCGTAAGGGAATCAAGTGTGTCTAGACTGGCATAAACATGGCAGCGAGAATAAGCTCAAACCCACTATAAAAAGGAATTGCAAAAACAAAACAAAAAAACTGAGAAATTCTTTAAAATTCTTTCAGGGTCTCTGATGAAACCTGGAATGACACTATCTACAATGACAGCTGGATGTGGCATAAGGCTGGACACTTGGGACTGAGAGGATTGGTGAGATTGGGTGAGCAAATGCAGACCCTTTAAAGCACAAATGCCTGGCACCCATTCCATGGGTCCCAACTCTCCAGGTTGAAGGGAATATTTCTACAGCTATAACATGTACAGGAAACCTAGAGAACGGACACACTGTGAATACGAAAGGTTTCTAAAACTCAACGAATAGTCCCTCTCCTGGTGCTCCGGTTTGACTTTCCATCTGCTTTACTATCATCCTCCCAAATTGGAGAGACAGCCCCTTTAACCTCCTGGTTCGCACAGGTTGCCAATTTGGCAGAGGATGAAAGGGAAGAGGGAGAACCAATGAGAGAGTATCTGTTAGGCATTTGGACCGGCACATATCACTCTAATTTCCCGGCAGGAAGAAGAATTAACCAAAGTCTCAGCCACCCACCGGGAACCAGCATAAATCCTGAACCAAAATTTTGGATATGCGGTCAGCTCACAAAAAACGAGTTGAAAAATGGATCTCAGGGGCACAGCAATTCACAAACTGGGAGAGTAATAAAGGACAACTATCGTCCAAAAATCTGTTGAGGGAAGGCAACGAGGCGGACTTGAAAGCGAGACAGAATAGCAGGAAACAGATTTCAAGAGGTACGTTGTAATCGCCTTTAAAGCACAGGAAGAGGGGCACAACTTCGACAATGATGCACTTGGCCAAAAAGGGCGTATGCGTTTTCTCCTGAATATATTCAGGAGAAAACGCATACGCCCTTTTTGGCCAAGCAAGCAAGCGGGCAATGCAAATCTGCACTACAAAGAAGTATCACTTCCCACCGGTCAAAAGGGACATCCGCAAAATGTGTAAAAACCAGAAAGGCAAGACAGGCCCTGGAGAACAGGGAGCCTTGTTATGCTGATGAGCGGGACGTAAATTGCCAACTGCCTCTCTGGAGGAGTGCTTTGTGTTCCCTAAAACAAGTAAACAACAGAGCTACAGAGCCAAGGGCACTTCCAGTCTAGGGAATATACCTTGGGAAAACTGAAAATCAATAAGACAGAGCCACCCCAAAATTTAGGGCTGCACTGCTTACAAGGACCTCAACTTGGGTACACCTTAAGTATCCAAGGAAATATAAAAATGGTTCAAAAAATCGTGGAACTTACGTACGGTGTAATATCCCTCAGCCATGAAATCAATGTCATAAGACCAGTAGCAGCAAAATGGGTGGATTCAGGTACGATGATTCTAAGTGAAATAAGTCACACAGAAAAAGAAACTTATCATAAGATATCACTTATGAAGATCCTGTAAACATGGCTACACTTGAACTGAGTTAGGAAAGAGAACAGAGTCTCACATTTAGAAAACCCTCTTATGCCTGCTTAAGGGGGAAGGAGAGGTGGGGTGATGCATAAAACCAGAGTTTGATATAAGCACAGGTACCGTTCCAAAAACCAACTATGGAATAGACAAGACCTACACCTTCCTCAGTGAAAGGGACTCAAAACCGCATATTTCCCACAGAGGAATATATCTGACTAGTAAGAATCTTAAAACCTATGTATTGATATGTCTCCATAAGGGAATCAAGTGTGTCTAGACTGGCATATACATGACGGCGAGAATCACCTCAAACCCACTGTAAAAGGGAATTTCAAAAAAAAAACAAAAAAACTGGGAAATTCTTTACAGTTCCTTCCGGGTCCCTGATGAAACCTAGAATGACCCTATCTACAACGACAGCTGGATGTGGCATAAGGCTGGACACTTGGGACTGAGACGATTGGTGAGATTGGGTGAGCAAACGCAGACCCTTTAAAGCACAAATGCCTGGCACCCATTCCATGGGTCCCAACTCTCCAGATTGAAGGGAATATTACTACAGCTATAACATGTACGGGAAACCTAGAGAACGGATCCACTGTGAATACGAAAGGTTTCTAAAACTCAACGAATAGTCCCTCTCCTGGTGCTCCGGTTTGACTTTCCATCTGCTTTACTATCAATCTCCCAACTTGGAGAGACAGCCCCTTTAAGCTCCTGGTTCGCACAGGTTTCCAATTTGGCAGAGTTTAAAAGGGAAGAGGGAGAACCAATGAGAGAGTAGCTGTTAGGCATTTGGACGGGCACATATAACTCAAATTTCCCGGCAGGAAGAAGAATTAACCAAATACTCAGCCGCCCACCGGGAACCAGCATAGGTCCCGAACCAAAATATTGGACTTGCGGTCAGCTCACAAAAAACGAGTTGAAAAATGGAGCTCAGGGGCACAGCAATTCACAAACTGGCCGGGTAATAAAGGACAACTATCGTCCAAAAATCTGTTAAGGGAAGGCAACGAGGCGGACTTGAAAGCGAGACAGAATAGCAGGAAACAGATTTCAAGAGGTACGTTGTAATCGCCTTTAAAGCACAGGAAGAGGGGCACAACTTCGACAATGATGCACTTGGCGAAAAAGGGCGTATGCGTTTTCTCCTGAATATATTCAGGAGAAAACGCATACGCCCTTTTTGGCCAAGCAAGCAAGCGGGCAATGCAAATCTGCACTACAAAGAAGTATCACTTCCCACCGGTCAAAAGGGACATCCACAAAATGTATAAAAACCAGAAAGGCAAGACAGGCCCTGGAGAACAGGGAGCCTTGTTATGCTGATGGGCGGGACGTAAATTGCCAACTGCCTCTCTGGAGGAGTGCTTTGTGTTCCCTAAAACAAGTGAACAACAGAGCTACAGGGCCAAGGGCACTTCCAGTCTAGGGAATATACCTTGGGAAAACTGAAAATCAATAAGACAGAGCCACCCCAAAAGTTAGGGCTGCACTGCTTACAAGGACCTCAACTTGGGTACACCTTAAGTATCCAAGGAAATATAAAAATGGTTCAAAAAATCGTGGAACTTACGTACGGTGTAATATCCCTCAGCCATGAAATCAATGTCATAAGACCAGTAGCAGCAAAATGGGTGGATTCAGGTACGATGATTCTAAGTGAAATAAGTCACACAGAAAAAGAAACTTATCATAAGATATCACTTATGAAGATCCTGTAAACATGGCTACACTTGAACTGAGTTAGGAAAGAGAACAGAGTCTCACATTTAGAAAACCCTCTTATGCCTGCTTAAGGGGGAAGGAGAGGTGGGGTGATGCATAAAACCAGAGTTTGATATAAGCACAGGTACCGTTCCAAAAACCAACTATGGAATAGACAAGACCTACACCTTCCTCAGTTAAAGGGACTCAAAACCGCATATTTCCCACAGAGGAATATATCTGACTAGTAAGAATCTTAAAACCTATGTATTGATATGTCTCCATAAGGGAATCAAGTGTGTCTAGACTGGCATATACATGGCGGCGAGAATCACCTCAAACCCACTATAAAAAGGAATTTCAAAAACAAAACAAAAAACTGGGAAATGCTTTACAATTCCTTCAGGGTCTCTGATGAAACCTGGAATGACCCTATCTACAACGACAGCTGGATGTGGCATAAGGCTGGACACTTGGGACTGAGAGGATTGGTGAGATTGGGTGAGCAAATGCAGACCCTTTAAAGCACAAATGCCTGGCACCCATTCCATGGGTCCCAACTCTCCAGATTGAAGGGAATATTACTACAGCTATAACATGTACGGGAAACCTAGAGAACGGATCCACTGTGAATACGAAAGGTTTCTAAAACTCAACGAATAGTCCCTCTCCTGGTGCTCCGGTTTGACTTTCCATCTGCTTTACTATCAATCTCCCAACTTGGAGAGACAGCCCCTTTAAGCTCCTGGTTCGCACAGGTTTCCAATTTGGCAGAGTTTAAAAGGGAAGAGGGAGAACCAATGAGAGAGTAGCTGTTAGGCATTTGGACGGGCACATATAACTCAAATTTCCCGGCAGGAAGAAGAATTAACCAAATACTCAGCCGCCCACCGGGAACCAGCATAGGTCCCGAACCAAAATATTGGACTTGCGGTCAGCTCACAAAAAACGAGTTGAAAAATGGAGCTCAGGGGCACAGCAATTCACAAACTGGCCGGGTAATAAAGGACAACTATCGTCCAAAAATCTGTTAAGGGAAGGCAACGAGGCGGACTTGAAAGCGAGGCAGAATAGCAGGAAACAGATTTCAAGAAGTACGTTGGAATCGCCTTTAAAGCACAGAAGAGGGGCACAACTTCGACAATGATGCACTTGGCCAAAAAGGGCGTGTGCGTTTTCTCCTGAATATATTCAGGAGAAAACGCATACGCCCTTTTTGGCCAAGCAAGCAAGCGGGCAATGCAAATCTGCACTACAAAGAAGTATCACTTCCCACCGGTCAAAAGGGACATCCACAAAATATGTAAAAACCAGAAAGGCAAGACAGGCCCTGGAGAACAGGGAGCCTTGTTATGCTGATGGGCGGGATGTAAATTGCCAACTGCCTCTCTGGAGGAGTGCATTGTGTTCCCTAAAACAAGTAAACAACAGAGCTACAGAGCCAAGGGCACTTCCAGTCTAGGGAATATTCCTTGGGAAAACTGAAAATCAATAAGACAGAGCCACCCCAAAATTTAGGGCTGCACTGCTTACAGGGACCTCAACTTGGGTACATCTTAAATATCCCAGGAAATATAAAAGTGGTTCAAAAAATTGTGGTACTTACGTACGATGGAATATCCCTCAGCCATGAAATCAATGTCATAAGACCAGTAGCAGCAAAATGGGTGGATTCAGGTACGATGATTCTAAGTGAAATAAGTCACGCAGAAAAAGAAACTTATCATAAGATATCACTTATGAAGATCCTGTAAACATGGCTACACTTGAACTGAGTTAGGAAAGAGAACAGTGTCTCACATTTAGAAAACACTCTTATGCCTGCTTAAGGGGGAAGGAGAGGTGGGGTGATGCATAAAACCAGAGTTTGATAGAAGCACAGGTACCGTTCCAAAAACCAACTATGGAATAGACAAGACCTACACTTTCCTCAGTGAAAGGGACTCAAAACCCCATATTTCCCGCAGAGGAATATATCTGACTAGTAAGAATCTTAAAACCTATGTATTGATATGTCTCCGTAAGGGAATCAAGTGTGTCTAGACTGGCATAAACATGGCAGCGAGAATAAGCTCAAACCCACTATAAAAAGGAATTGCAAAAACAAAACAAAAAAACTGAGAAATTCTTTAAAATTCTTTCAGGGTCTCTGATGAAACCTGGAATGACACTATCTACAATGACAGCTGGATGTGGCATAAGGCTGGACACTTGGGACTGAGAGGATTGGTGAGATTGGGTGAGCAAATGCAGACCCTTTAAAGCACAAATGCCTGGCACCCATTCCATGGGTCCCAACTCTCCAGGTTGAAGGGAATATTTCTACAGCTATAACATGTACAGGAAACCTAGAGAACGGACACACTGTGAATACGAAAGGTTTCTAAAACTCAACGAATAGTCCCTCTCCTGGTGCTCCGGTTTGACTTTCCATCTGCTTTACTATCATCCTCCCAAATTGGAGAGACAGCCCCTTTAACCTCCTGGTTCGCACAGGTTGCCAATTTGGCAGAGGATGAAAGGGAAGAGGGAGAACCAATGAGAGAGTATCTGTTAGGCATTTGGACCGGCACATATCACTCTAATTTCCCGGCAGGAAGAAGAATTAACCAAAGTCTCAGCCACCCACCGGGAACCAGCATAAATCCTGAACCAAAATTTTGGATATGCGGTCAGCTCACAAAAAACGAGTTGAAAAATGGATCTCAGGGGCACAGCAATTCACAAACTGGGAGAGTAATAAAGGACAACTATCGTCCAAAAATCTGTTGAGGGAAGGCAACGAGGCGGACTTGAAAGTGAGACAGAATAGCAGGAAACAGATTTCAAGAGGTACGTTGTAATCGCATTTAAAGCACAGGAAGAGGGGCACAACTTCGACAATGATGCACTTGGCCAAAAAGGGCGTATGCGTTTTCTCCTGAATATATTCAGGAGAAAACGCATACTTCCTTTTTGGCCAAGCAAGCAAGCGGGCAATGCAAATCTGCACTACAAAGAAGTATCACTTCCCACCGGTCAAAAGGGACATCTGCAAAATGTGTAAAAACCAGAAAGGCAAGACAGGCCCTGGAGAACAGGGAGCCTTGTTATGCTGATGGGCGGGACGTAAATTGCCAACTGCCTCTCTGGAGGAGTGCTTTGTGTTCCCTAAAACAAGTAAACAACAGAGCTACAGAACCAAGGGCACTTCCAGTCTAGGGAATATACCTTGGGAAAACTGAAAATCAATAAGACAGAGCCACCCCAAAATTTAGGGCTGCACTGCTTACAAGGACCTCAACTTGGGTACACCTTAAGTATCCAAGGAAATATAAAAATGGTTCAAAAAATCGTGGAACTTACGTACGGTGTAATATCCCTCAGCCATGAAATCAATGTCATAAGACCAGTAGCAGCAAAATGGGTGGATTCAGGTACGATGATTCTAAGTGAAATAAGTCACACAGAAAAAGAAACTTATCATAAGATATCACTTATGAAGATCCTGTAAACATGGCTACACTTGAACTGAGTTAGGAAAGAGAACAGAGTCTCACATTTAGAAAACCCTCTTATGCCTGCTTAAGGGGGAAGGAGAGGTGGGGTGATGCATAAAACCAGAGTTTGATATAAGCACAGGTACCGTTCCAAAAACCAACTATGGAATAGACAAGACCTACACCTTCCTCAGTTAAAGGGACTCAAAACCGCATATTTCCCGCAGAGGAATATATCTGACTAGTAAGAATCTTAAAACCTATGTATTGATATGTCTCCATAAGGGAATCAAGTGTGTCTAGACTGGCATAAACATGGCAGCGAGAATAAGCTCAAACCCACTATAAAAAGGAATTGCAAAAACAAAACAAAAAAACTGAGAAATTCTTTAAAATTCTTTCAGGGTCTCTGATGAAACCTGGAATGACACTATCTACAATGACAGCTGGATGTGGCATAAGGCTGGACACTTGGGACTGAGAGGATTGGTGAGATTGGGTGAGCAAATGCAGACCCTTTAAAGCACAAATGCCTGGCACCCATTCCATGGGTCCCAACTCTCCAGGTTGAAGGGAATATTTCTACAGCTATAACATGTACAGGAAACCTAGAGAACGGACACACTGTGAATAGAAAGGTTTCTAAAACTCAACGAATAGTCCCTCTCCTGGTGCTCCGGTTTGACTTTCCATCTGCTTTACTATCAATCTCCCAACTTGGAGAGACAGCCCCTTTAAGCTCCTGGTTCGCACAGGTTGCCAATTTGGCAGAGTTTAAAAGGGAAGAGGGAGAAACCAATGAGAGAGTAGCTGTTAGGCATTTGGACGGGCACATATAACTCAAATTTCCCGGCAGGAAGAAGAATTAACCAAATACTCAGCCGCCCACCGGGAACCAGCATAGGTCCTGAACCAAAATATTGGACTTGCGGTCAGCTCACAAAAAACGAGTTGAAAAATGGAGCTCAGGGGCACAGCAATTCACAAACTGGCCGGGTAATAAAGGACAACTATCGTCCAAAAATCTGTTAAGGGAAGGCAACGAGGCGGACTTGAAAGCGAGGCAGAATAGCAGGAAACAGATTTCAAGAAGTACGTTGGAATCGCCTTTAAAGCACAGAAGAGGGGCACAACTTCGACAATGATGCACTTGGCCAAAAAGGGCGTGTGCGTTTTCTCCTGAATATATTCAGGAGAAAACGCATACGCCCTTTTTGGCCAAGCAAGCAAGCGGGCAATGCAAATCTGCACTACAAAGAAGTATCACTTCCCACCGGTCAAAAGGGACATCCACAAAATATGTAAAAACCAGAAAGGCAAGACAGGCCCTGGAGAACAGGGAGCCTTGTTATGCTGATGGGCGGGATGTAAATTGCCAACTGCCTCTCTGGAGGAGTGCATTGTGTTCCCTAAAACAAGTAAACAACAGAGCTACAGAGCCAAGGGCACTTCCAGTCTAGGGAATATTCCTTGGGAAAACTGAAAATCAATAAGACAGAGCCACCCCAAAATTTAGGGCTGCACTGCTTACAGGGACCTCAACTTGGGTACATCTTAAATATCCCAGGAAATATAAAAGTGGTTCAAAAAATTGTGGTACTTACGTACGATGGAATATCCCTCAGCCATGAAATCAATGTCATAAGACCAGTAGCAGCAAAATGGGTGGATTCAGGTACGATGATTCTAAGTGAAATAAGTCACACAGAAAAAGAAACTTATCATAAGATATCACTTATGAAGATCCTGTAAACATGGCTACACTTGAACTGAGTTAGGAAAGAGAACAGTGTCTCACATTTAGAAAACACTCTTATGCCTGCTTAAGGGGGAAGGAGAGGTGGGGTGATGCATAAAACCAGAGTTTGATAGAAGCACAGGTACCGTTCCAAAAACCAACTATGGAATAGACAAGACCTACACCTTCCTCAGTGAAAGGGACTCAAAACCCCATATTTCCCGCAGAGGAATATATCTGACTAGTAAGAATCTTAAAACCTATGTATTGATATGTCTCCGTAAGGGAATCAAGTGTGTCTAGACTGGCATAAACATGGCAGCGAGAATAAGCTCAAACCCACTATAAAAAGGAATTGCAAAAACAAAACAAAAAAACTGAGAAATTCTTTAAAATTCTTTCAGGGTCTCTGATGAAACCTGGAATGACACTATCTACAATGACAGCTGGATGTGGCATAAGGCTGGACACTTGGGACTGAGAGGATTGGTGAGATTGGGTGAGCAAATGCAGACCCTTTAAAGCACAAATGCCTGGCACCCATTCCATGGGTCCCAACTCTCCAGGTTGAAGGGAATATTTCTACAGCTATAACATGTACAGGAAACCTAGAGAACGGACACACTGTGAATACGAAAGGTTTCTAAAACTCAACGAATAGTCCCTCTCCTGGTGCTCCGGTTTGACTTTCCATCTGCTTTACTATCATCCTCCCAAATTGGAGAGACAGCCCCTTTAACCTCCTGGTTCGCACAGGTTGCCAATTTGGCAGAGGATGAAAGGGAAGAGGGAGAACCAATGAGAGAGTATCTGTTAGGCATTTGGACCGGCACATATCACTCTAATTTCCCGGCAGGAAGAAGAATTAACCAAAGTCTCAGCCACCCACCGGGAACCAGCATAAATCCTGAACCAAAATTTTGGATATGCGGTCAGCTCACAAAAAACGAGTTGAAAAATGGATCTCAGGGGCACAGCAATTCACAAACTGGGAGAGTAATAAAGGACAACTATCGTCCAAAAATCTGTTGAGGGAAGGCAACGAGGCGGACTTGAAAGCGAGACAGAATAGCAGGAAACAGATTTCAAGAGGTACGTTGTAATCGCCTTTAAAGCACAGGAAGAGGGGCACAACTTCGACAATGATGCACTTGGCCAAAAAGGGCGTATACGTTTTCTCCTGAATATATTCAGGAGAAAACGCATACGCCCTTTTTGGCCAAGCAAGCAAGCGGGCAATGCAAATCTGCACTACAAAGAAGTATCACTTCCCACCGGTCAAAAGGGACATCCACAAAATGTGTAAAAACCAGAAAGGCAAGACAGGCCCTGGAGAACAGGGAGCCTTGTTATGCTGATGGGCGGGACGTAAATTGCCAACTGCCTCTCTGGAGGAGTGCTTTGTGTTCCCTAAAACAAGTGAACAACAGAGCTACAGAGCCAAGGGCACTTCCAGTCTAGGGAATATACCTTGGGAAAACTGAAAATCAATAAGACAGAGCCACCCCAAAAGTTAGGGCTGCACTGCTTACAAGGACCTCAACTTGGGTACACCTTAAGTATCCAAGGAAATATAAAAATGGTTCAAAAAATCGTGGAACTTACGTACGGTGTAATATCCCTCAGCCATGAAATCAATGTCATAAGACCAGTAGCAGCAAAATGGGTGGATTCAGGTACGATGATTCTAAGTGAAATAAGTCACACAGAAAAAGAAACTTATCATAAGATATCACTTATGAAGATCCTGTAAACATGGCTACACTTGAACTGAGTTAGGAAAGAGAACAGAGTCTCACATTTAGAAAACCCTCTTATGCCTGCTTAAGGGGGAAGGAGAGGTGGGGTGATGCATAAAACCAGAGTTTGATATAAGCACAGGTACCGTTCCAAAAACCAACTATGGAATAGACAAGACCTACACCTTCCTCAGTTAAAGGGACTCAAAACCGCATATTTCCCGCAGAGGAATATATCTGACTAGTAAGAATCTTAAAACCTATGTATTGATATGTCTCCATAAGGGAATCAAGTGTGTCTAGACTGGCATATACATGGCGGCGAGAATCACCTCAAACCCACTATAAAAAGGAATTTCAAAAACAAAACAAAAAACTGGGAAATGCTTTACAATTCCTTCAGGGTCTCTGATGAAACCTGGAATGACCCTATCTACAACGACAGCTGGATGTGGCATAAGGCTGGACACTTGGGACTGAGAGGATTGGTGAGATTGGGTGAGCAAATGCAGACCCTTTAAAGCACAAATGCCTGGCACCCATTCCATGGGTCCCAACTCTCCAGATTGAAGGGAATATTACTACAGCTATAACATGTACGGGAAACCTAGAGAACGGATCCACTGTGAATACGAAAGGTTTCTAAAACTCAACGAATAGTCCCTCTCCTGGTGCTCCGGTTTGACTTTCCATCTGCTTTACTATCAATCTCCCAACTTGGAGAGACAGCCCCTTTAAGCTCCTGGTTCGCACAGGTTTCCAATTTGGCAGAGTTTAAAAGGGAAGAGGGAGAACCAATGAGAGAGTAGCTGTTAGGCATTTGGACGGGCACATATAACTCAAATTTCCCGGCAGGAAGAAGAATTAACCAAATACTCAGCCGCCCACCGGGAACCAGCATAGGTCCCGAACCAAAATATTGGACTTGCGGTCAGCTCACAAAAAACGAGTTGAAAAATGGAGCTCAGGGGCACAGCAATTCACAAACTGGCCGGGTAATAAAGGACAACTATCGTCCAAAAATCTGTTAAGGGAAGGCAACGAGGCGAACTTGAAAGCGAGGCAGAATAGCAGGAAACAGATTTCAAGAAGTACGTTGGAATCGCCTTTAAAGCACAGAAGAGGGGCACAACTTCGACAATGATGCACTTGGCCAAAAAGGGCGTGTGCGTTTTCTCCTGAATATATTCAGGAGAAAACGCATACGCCCTTTTTGGCCAAGCAAGCAAGCGGGCAATGCAAATCTGCACTACAAAGAAGTATCACTTCCCACCGGTCAAAAGGGACATCCACAAAATATGTAAAAACCAGAAAGGCAAGACAGGCCCTGGAGAACAGGGAGCCTTGTTATGCTGATGGGCGGGATGTAAATTGCCAACTGCCTCTCTGGAGGAGTGCATTGTGTTCCCTAAAACAAGTAAACAACAGAGCTACAGAGCCAAGGGCACTTCCAGTCTAGGGAATATTCCTTGGGAAAACTGAAAATCAATAAGACAGAGCCACCCCAAAATTTAGGGCTGCACTGCTTACAGGGACCTCAACTTGGGTACATCTTAAATATCCCAGGAAATATAAAAGTGGTTCAAAAAATTGTGGTACTTACGTACGATGGAATATCCCTCAGCCATGAAATCAATGTCATAAGACCAGTAGCAGCAAAATGGGTGGATTCAGGTACGATGATTCTAAGTGAAATAAGTCACGCAGAAAAAGAAACTTATCATAAGATATCACTTATGAAGATCCTGTAAACATGGCTACACTTGAACTGAGTTAGGAAAGAGAACAGTGTCTCACATTTAGAAAACACTCTTATGCCTGCTTAAGGGGGAAGGAGAGGTGGGGTGATGCATAAAACCAGAGTTTGATAGAAGCACAGGTACCGTTCCAAAAACCAACTATGGAATAGACAAGACCTACACTTTCCTCAGTGAAAGGGACTCAAAACCCCATATTTCCCGCAGAGGAATATATCTGACTAGTAAGAATCTTAAAACCTATGTATTGATATGTCTCCGTAAGGGAATCAAGTGTGTCTAGACTGGCATAAACATGGCAGCGAGAATAAGCTCAAACCCACTATAAAAAGGAATTGCAAAAACAAAACAAAAAAACTGAGAAATTCTTTAAAATTCTTTCAGGGTCTCTGATGAAACCTGGAATGACACTATCTACAATGACAGCTGGATGTGGCATAAGGCTGGACACTTGGGACTGAGAGGATTGGTGAGATTGGGTGAGCAAATGCAGACCCTTTAAAGCACAAATGCCTGGCACCCATTCCATGGGTCCCAACTCTCCAGGTTGAAGGGAATATTTCTACAGCTATAACATGTACAGGAAACCTAGAGAACGGACACACTGTGAATACGAAAGGTTTCTAAAACTCAACGAATAGTCCCTCTCCTGGTGCTCCGGTTTGACTTTCCATCTGCTTTACTATCATCCTCCCAAATTGGAGAGACAGCCCCTTTAACCTCCTGGTTCGCACAGGTTGCCAATTTGGCAGAGGATGAAAGGGAAGAGGGAGAACCAATGAGAGAGTATCTGTTAGGCATTTGGACCGGCACATATCACTCTAATTTCCCGGCAGGAAGAAGAATTAACCAAAGTCTCAGCCACCCACCGGGAACCAGCATAAATCCTGAACCAAAATTTTGGATATGCGGTCAGCTCACAAAAAACGAGTTGAAAAATGGATCTCAGGGGCACAGCAATTCACAAACTGGGAGAGTAATAAAGGACAACTATCGTCCAAAAATCTGTTGAGGGAAGGCAACGAGGCGGACTTGAAAGCGAGACAGAATAGCAGGAAACAGATTTCAAGAGGTACGTTGTAATCGCCTTTAAAGCACAGGAAGAGGGGCACAACTTCGACAATGATGCACTTGGCCAAAAAGGGCGTATGCGTTTTCTCCTGAATATATTCAGGAGAAAACGCATACTTCCTTTTTGGCCAAGCAAGCAAGCGGGAAATGCAAATCTGCACTACAAAGAAGTATCACTTCCCACCGGTCAAAAGGGATATCCGCAAAATGTGTAAAAACCAGAAAGGCAAGACAGGCCCTGGAGAACAGGGAGCCTTGTTATGCTGATGGGCGGGACGTAAATTGCCAACTGCCTCTCTGGAGGAGTGCTTTGTGTTCCCTAAAACAAGTAAACAACAGAGCTACAGAGCCAAGGGCACTTCCAGTCTAGGGAATATACCTTGGGAAAACTGAAAATCAATAAGACAGTGCCACCCCAAAATTTAGGGCTGCACTGCTTACAAGGACCTCAACTTGGGTACACCTTAAGTATCCAAGGAAATATAAAAATGGTTCAAAAAATCGTGGAACTTACGTACGGTGTAATATCCCTCAGCCATGAAATCAATGTCATAAGACCAGTAGCAGCAAAATGGGTGGATTCAGGTACGATGATTCTAAGTGAAATAAGTCACACAGAAAAAGAAACTTATCATAAGATATCACTTATGAAGATCCTGTAAACATGGCTACACTTGAACTGAGTTAGGAAAGAGAACAGAGTCTCACATTTAGAAAACCCTCTTATGCCTGCTTAAGGGGGAAGGAGAGGTGGGGTGATGCATAAAACCAGAGTTTGATATAAGCACAGGTACCGTTCCAAAAACCAACTATGGAATAGACAAGACCTACACCTTCCTCAGTTAAAGGGACTCAAAACCGCATATTTCCCGCAGAGGAATATATCTGACTAGTAAGAATCTTAAAACCTATGTATTGATATGTCTCCATAAGGGAATCAAGTGTGTCTAGACTGGCATAAACATGGCAGCGAGAATAAGCTCAAACCCACTATAAAAAGGAATTGCAAAAACAAAACAAAAAAACTGAGAAATTCTTTAAAATTCTTTCAGGGTCTCTGATGAAACCTGGAATGACACTATCTACAATGACAGCTGGATGTGGCATAAGGCTGGACACTTGGGACTGAGAGGATTGGTGAGATTGGGTGAGCAAATGCAGACCCTTTAAAGCACAAATGCCTGGCACCCATTCCATGGGTCCCAACTCTCCAGGTTGAAGGGAATATTTCTACAGCTATAACATGTACAGGAAACCTAGAGAACGGACACACTGTGAATACGAAAGGTTTCTAAAACTCAACGAATAGTCCCTCTCCTGGTGCTCCGGTTTGACTTTCCATCTGCTTTACTATCAATCTCCCAACTTGGAGAGACAGCCCCTTTAAGCTCCTGGTTCGCACAGGTTGCCAATTTGGCAGAGTTTAAAAGGGAAGAGGGAGAACCAATGAGAGAGTAGCTGTTAGGCATTTGGACGGGCACATATAACTCAAATTTCCCGGCAGGAAGAAGAATTAACCAAATACTCAGCCGCCCACCGGGAACCAGCATAGGTCCTGAACCAAAATATTGGACTTGCGGTCAGCTCACAAAAAACGAGTTGAAAAATGGAGCTCAGGGGCACAGCAATTCACAAACTGGCCGGGTAATAAAGGACAACTATCGTCCAAAAATCTGTTAAGGGAAGGCAACGAGGCGGACTTGAAAGCGAGGCAGAATAGCAGGAAACAGATTTCAAGAAGTACGTTGGAATCGCCTTTAAAGCACAGAAGAGGGGCACAACTTCGACAATGATGCACTTGGCCAAAAAGGGCGTGTGCGTTTTCTCCTGAATATATTCAGGAGAAAACGCATACGCCCTTTTTGGCCAAGCAAGCAAGCGGGCAATGCAAATCTGCACTACAAAGAAGTATCACTTCCCACCGGTCAAAAGGGACATCCACAAAATATGTAAAAACCAGAAAGGCAAGACAGGCCCTGGAGAACAGGGAGCCTTGTTATGCTGATGGGCGGGATGTAAATTGCCAACTGCCTCTCTGGAGGAGTGCATTGTGTTCCCTAAAACAAGTAAACAACAGAGCTACAGAGCCAAGGGCACTTCCAGTCTAGGGAATATTCCTTGGGAAAACTGAAAATCAATAAGACAGAGCCACCCCAAAATTTAGGGCTGCACTGCTTACAGGGACCTCAACTTGGGTACATCTTAAATATCCCAGGAAATATAAAAGTGGTTCAAAAAATTGTGGTACTTACGTACGATGGAATATCCCTCAGCCATGAAATCAATGTCATAAGACCAGTAGCAGCAAAATGGGTGGATTCAGGTACGATGATTCTAAGTGAAATAAGTCACACAGAAAAAGAAACTTATCATAAGATATCACTTATGAAGATCCTGTAAACATGGCTACACTTGAACTGAGTTAGGAAAGAGAACAGTGTCTCACATTTAGAAAACACTCTTATGCCTGCTTAAGGGGGAAGGAGAGGTGGGGTGATGCATAAAACCAGAGTTTGATAGAAGCACAGGTACCGTTCCAAAAACCAACTATGGAATAGACAAGACCTACACCTTCCTCAGTGAAAGGGACTCAAAACCCCATATTTCCCGCAGAGGAATATATCTGACTAGTAAGAATCTTAAAACCTATGTATTGATATGTCTCCGTAAGGGAATCAAGTGTGTCTAGACTGGCATAAACATGGCAGCGAGAATAAGCTCAAACCCACTATAAAAAGGAATTGCAAAAACAAAACAAAAAAACTGAGAAATTCTTTAAAATTCTTTCAGGGTCTCTGATGAAACCTGGAATGACACTATCTACAATGACAGCTGGATGTGGCATAAGGCTGGACACTTGGGACTGAGAGGATTGGTGAGATTGGGTGAGCAAATGCAGACCCTTTAAAGCACAAATGCCTGGCACCCATTCCATGGGTCCCAACTCTCCAGGTTGAAGGGAATATTTCTACAGCTATAACATGTACAGGAAACCTAGAGAACGGACACACTGTGAATACGAAAGGTTTCTAAAACTCAACGAATAGTCCCTCTCCTGGTGCTCCGGTTTGACTTTCCATCTGCTTTACTATCATCCTCCCAAATTGGAGAGACAGCCCCTTTAACCTCCTGGTTCGCACAGGTTGCCAATTTGGCAGAGGATGAAAGGGAAGAGGGAGAACCAATGAGAGAGTATCTGTTAGGCATTTGGACCGGCACATATCACTCTAATTTCCCGGCAGGAAGAAGAATTAACCAAAGTCTCAGCCACCCACCGGGAACCAGCATAAATCCTGAACCAAAATTTTGGATATGCGGTCAGCTCACAAAAAACGAGTTGAAAAATGGATCTCAGGGGCACAGCAATTCACAAACTGGGAGAGTAATAAAGGACAACTATCGTCCAAAAATCTGTTGAGGGAAGGCAACGAGGCGGACTTGAAAGCGAGACAGAATAGCAGGAAACAGATTTCAAGAGGTACGTTGTAATCGCCTTTAAAGCACAGGAAGAGGGGCACAACTTCGACAATGATGCACTTGGCCAAAAAGGGCGTATACGTTTTCTCCTGAATATATTCAGGAGAAAACGCATACGCCCTTTTTGGCCAAGCAAGCAAGCGGGCAATGCAAATCTGCACTACAAAGAAGTATCACTTCCCACCGGTCAAAAGGGACATCCACAAAATGTGTAAAAACCAGAAAGGCAAGACAGGCCCTGGAGAACAGGGAGCCTTGTTATGCTGATGGGCGGGACGTAAATTGCCAACTGCCTCTCTGGAGGAGTGCTTTGTGTTCCCTAAAACAAGTGAACAACAGAGCTACAGAGCCAAGGGCACTTCCAGTCTAGGGAATATACCTTGGGAAAACTGAAAATCAATAAGACAGAGCCACCCCAAAAGTTAGGGCTGCACTGCTTACAAGGACCTCAACTTGGGTACACCTTAAGTATCCAAGGAAATATAAAAATGGTTCAAAAAATCGTGGAACTTACGTACGGTGTAATATCCCTCAGCCATGAAATCAATGTCATAAGACCAGTAGCAGCAAAATGGGTGGATTCAGGTACGATGATTCTAAGTGAAATAAGTCACACAGAAAAAGAAACTTATCATAAGATATCACTTATGAAGATCCTGTAAACATGGCTACACTTGAACTGAGTTAGGAAAGAGAACAGAGTCTCACATTTAGAAAACCCTCTTATGCCTGCTTAAGGGGGAAGGAGAGGTGGGGTGATGCATAAAACCAGAGTTTGATATAAGCACAGGTACCGTTCCAAAAACCAACTATGGAATAGACAAGACCTACACCTTCCTCAGTTAAAGGGACTCAAAACCGCATATTTCCCGCAGAGGAATATATCTGACTAGTAAGAATCTTAAAACCTATGTATTGATATGTCTCCATAAGGGAATCAAGTGTGTCTAGACTGGCATATACATGGCGGCGAGAATCACCTCAAACCCACTATAAAAAGGAATTTCAAAAACAAAACAAAAAACTGGGAAATGCTTTACAATTCCTTCAGGGTCTCTGATGAAACCTGGAATGACCCTATCTACAACGACAGCTGGATGTGGCATAAGGCTGGACACTTGGGACTGAGAGGATTGGTGAGATTGGGTGAGCAAATGCAGACCCTTTAAAGCACAAATGCCTGGCACCCATTCCATGGGTCCCAACTCTCCAGATTGAAGGGAATATTACTACAGCTATAACATGTACGGGAAACCTAGAGAACGGATCCACTGTGAATACGAAAGGTTTCTAAAACTCAACGAATAGTCCCTCTCCTGGTGCTCCGGTTTGACTTTCCATCTGCTTTACTATCAATCTCCCAACTTGGAGAGACAGCCCCTTTAAGCTCCTGGTTCGCACAGGTTTCCAATTTGGCAGAGTTTAAAAGGGAAGAGGGAGAACCAATGAGAGAGTAGCTGTTAGGCATTTGGACGGGCACATATAACTCAAATTTCCCGGCAGGAAGAAGAATTAACCAAATACTCAGCCGCCCACCGGGAACCAGCATAGGTCCCGAACCAAAATATTGGACTTGCGGTCAGCTCACAAAAAACGAGTTGAAAAATGGAGCTCAGGGGCACAGCAATTCACAAACTGGCCGGGTAATAAAGGACAACTATCGTCCAAAAATCTGTTAAGGGAAGGCAACGAGGCGAACTTGAAAGCGAGGCAGAATAGCAGGAAACAGATTTCAAGAAGTACGTTGGAATCGCCTTTAAAGCACAGAAGAGGGGCACAACTTCGACAATGATGCACTTGGCCAAAAAGGGCGTGTGCGTTTTCTCCTGAATATATTCAGGAGAAAACGCATACGCCCTTTTTGGCCAAGCAAGCAAGCGGGCAATGCAAATCTGCACTACAAAGAAGTATCACTTCCCACCGGTCAAAAGGGACATCCACAAAATATGTAAAAACCAGAAAGGCAAGACAGGCCCTGGAGAACAGGGAGCCTTGTTATGCTGATGGGCGGGATGTAAATTGCCAACTGCCTCTCTGGAGGAGTGCATTGTGTTCCCTAAAACAAGTAAACAACAGAGCTACAGAGCCAAGGGCACTTCCAGTCTAGGGAATATTCCTTGGGAAAACTGAAAATCAATAAGACAGAGCCACCCCAAAATTTAGGGCTGCACTGCTTACAGGGACCTCAACTTGGGTACATCTTAAATATCCCAGGAAATATAAAAGTGGTTCAAAAAATTGTGGTACTTACGTACGATGGAATATCCCTCAGCCATGAAATCAATGTCATAAGACCAGTAGCAGCAAAATGGGTGGATTCAGGTACGATGATTCTAAGTGAAATAAGTCACGCAGAAAAAGAAACTTATCATAAGATATCACTTATGAAGATCCTGTAAACATGGCTACACTTGAACTGAGTTAGGAAAGAGAACAGTGTCTCACATTTAGAAAACACTCTTATGCCTGCTTAAGGGGGAAGGAGAGGTGGGGTGATGCATAAAACCAGAGTTTGATAGAAGCACAGGTACCGTTCCAAAAACCAACTATGGAATAGACAAGACCTACACTTTCCTCAGTGAAAGGGACTCAAAACCCCATATTTCCCGCAGAGGAATATATCTGACTAGTAAGAATCTTAAAACCTATGTATTGATATGTCTCCGTAAGGGAATCAAGTGTGTCTAGACTGGCATAAACATGGCAGCGAGAATAAGCTCAAACCCACTATAAAAAGGAATTGCAAAAACAAAACAAAAAAACTGAGAAATTCTTTAAAATTCTTTCAGGGTCTCTGATGAAACCTGGAATGACACTATCTACAATGACAGCTGGATGTGGCATAAGGCTGGACACTTGGGACTGAGAGGATTGGTGAGATTGGGTGAGCAAATGCAGACCCTTTAAAGCACAAATGCCTGGCACCCATTCCATGGGTCCCAACTCTCCAGGTTGAAGGGAATATTTCTACAGCTATAACATGTACAGGAAACCTAGAGAACGGACACACTGTGAATACGAAAGGTTTCTAAAACTCAACGAATAGTCCCTCTCCTGGTGCTCCGGTTTGACTTTCCATCTGCTTTACTATCATCCTCCCAAATTGGAGAGACAGCCCCTTTAACCTCCTGGTTCGCACAGGTTGCCAATTTGGCAGAGGATGAAAGGGAAGAGGGAGAACCAATGAGAGAGTATCTGTTAGGCATTTGGACCGGCACATATCACTCTAATTTCCCGGCAGGAAGAAGAATTAACCAAAGTCTCAGCCACCCACCGGGAACCAGCATAAATCCTGAACCAAAATTTTGGATATGCGGTCAGCTCACAAAAAACGAGTTGAAAAATGGATCTCAGGGGCACAGCAATTCACAAACTGGGAGAGTAATAAAGGACAACTATCGTCCAAAAATCTGTTGAGGGAAGGCAACGAGGCGGACTTGAAAGCGAGACAGAATAGCAGGAAACAGATTTCAAGAGGTACGTTGTAATCGCCTTTAAAGCACAGGAAGAGGGGCACAACTTCGACAATGATGCACTTGGCCAAAAAGGGCGTATGCGTTTTCTCCTGAATATATTCAGGAGAAAACGCATACTTCCTTTTTGGCCAAGCAAGCAAGCGGGAAATGCAAATCTGCACTACAAAGAAGTATCACTTCCCACCGGTCAAAAGGGATATCCGCAAAATGTGTAAAAACCAGAAAGGCAAGACAGGCCCTGGAGAACAGGGAGCCTTGTTATGCTGATGGGCGGGACGTAAATTGCCAACTGCCTCTCTGGAGGAGTGCTTTGTGTTCCCTAAAACAAGTAAACAACAGAGCTACAGAGCCAAGGGCACTTCCAGTCTAGGGAATATACCTTGGGAAAACTGAAAATCAATAAGACAGTGCCACCCCAAAATTTAGGGCTGCACTGCTTACAAGGACCTCAACTTGGGTACACCTTAAGTATCCAAGGAAATATAAAAATGGTTCAAAAAATCGTGGAACTTACGTACGGTGTAATATCCCTCAGCCATGAAATCAATGTCATAAGACCAGTAGCAGCAAAATGGGTGGATTCAGGTACGATGATTCTAAGTGAAATAAGTCACACAGAAAAAGAAACTTATCATAAGATATCACTTATGAAGATCCTGTAAACATGGCTACACTTGAACTGAGTTAGGAAAGAGAACAGAGTCTCACATTTAGAAAACCCTCTTATGCCTGCTTAAGGGGGAAGGAGAGGTGGGGTGATGCATAAAACCAGAGTTTGATATAAGCACAGGTACCGTTCCAAAAACCAACTATGGAATAGACAAGACCTACACCTTCCTCAGTTAAAGGGACTCAAAACCGCATATTTCCCGCAGAGGAATATATCTGACTAGTAAGAATCTTAAAACCTATGTATTGATATGTCTCCATAAGGGAATCAAGTGTGTCTAGACTGGCATATACATGGCGGCGAGAATCACCTCAAACCCACTGTAAAAGGGAATTTCAAAAACAAAACAAAAAAACTGGGAAATTCTTTACAGTTCCTTCCGGGTCCCTGATGAAACCTAGAATGACCCTATCTACAACGACAGCTGGATGTGGCATAAGGCTGGACACTTGGGACTGAGAGGATTGGTGAGATTGGGTGAGCAAATGCAGACCCTTTAAAGCACAAATGCCTGGCACCCATTCCATGGGTCCCAACTCTCCAGGTTGAAGGGAATATTTCTACAGCTATAACATGTACAGGAAACCTAGAGAACGGACACACTGTGAATACGAAAGGTTTCTAAAACTCAACGAATAGTCCCTCTCCTGGTGCTCCGGTTTGACTTTCCATCTGCTTTACTATCATCCTCCCAAATTGGAGAGACAGCCCCTTTAACCTCCTGGTTCGCACAGGTTGCCAATTTGGCAGAGGATGAAAAGGAAGAGGGAGAACCAATGAGAGAGTATCTGTTAGGCATTTGGACCGGCACATATCACTCTAATTTCCCGGCAGGAAGAAGAATTAACCAAAGTCTCAGCCACCCACCTGGAACCAGCATAAATCCTGAACCAAAATTTTGGATATGTGGTCAGCTCACAAAAAACGAGTTGAAAAATGGATCTCAGGGGCACAGCAATTCACAAACTGGGAGAGTAATAAAGGACAACTATCGTCCAAAAATCTGTTGAGGGAAGGCAACGAGGCGGACTTGAAAGCGAGACAGAATAGCAGGAAACAGATTTCAAGAGGTACGTTGTAATCGCCTTTAAAGCACAGGAAGAGGGGCACAACTTCGACAATGATGCACTTGGCCAAAAAGGGCGTATGCGTTTTCTCCTGAATATATTCAGGAGAAAACGCATACGCCCTTTTTGGCCAAGCAAGCAAGCGGGCAATGCAAATCTGCACTACAAAGAAGTATCACTTCCCACCGGTCAAAAGGGACATCCACAAAATGTATAAAAACCAGAAAGGCAAGACAGGCCCTGGAGAACAGGGAGCCTTGTTATGCTGATGGGCGGGACGTAAATTGCCAACTGCCTCTCTGGAGGAGTGCTTTGTGTTCCCTAAAACAAGTGAACAACAGAGCTACAGAGCCAAGGGCACTTCCAGTCTAGGGAATATACCTTGGGAAAACTGAAAATCAATAAGACAGAGCCACCCCAAAAGTTAGGGCTGCACTGCTTACAAGGACCTCAACTTGGGTACACCTTAAGTATCCAAGGAAATATAAAAATGGTTCAAAAAATCGTGGAACTTACGTACGGTGTAATATCCCTCAGCCATGAAATCAATGTCATAAGACCAGTAGCAGCAAAATGGGTGGATTCAGGTACGATGATTCTAAGTGAAATAAGTCACACAGAAAAAGAAACTTATCATAAGATATCACTTATGAAGATCCTGTAAACATGGCTACACTTGAACTGAGTTAGGAAAGAGAACAGAGTCTCACATTTAGAAAACCCTCTTATGCCTGCTTAAGGGGGAAGGAGAGGTGGGGTGATGCATAAAACCAGAGTTTGATATAAGCACAGGTACCGTTCCAAAAACCAACTATGGAATAGACAAGACCTACACCTTCCTCAGTGAAAGGGACTCAAAACCGCATATTTCCCGCAGAGGAATATATCTGACTAGTAAGAATCTTAAAACCTATGTATTGATATGTCTCCATAAGGGAATCAAGTGTGTCTAGACTGGCTTATACATGGCGGCGAGAATCACCTCAAACCCACTATAAAAAGGAATTTCAAAAACAAAACAAAAAACTGGGAAATGCTTTACAATTCCTTCAGGGTCTCTGATGAAACCTGGAATGACCCTATCTACAACGACAGCTGGATGTGGCATAAGGCTGGACACTTGGGACTGAGAGGATTGGTGAGATTGGGTGAGCAAATGCAGACCCTTTAAAGCACAAATGCCTGGCACCCATTCCATGGGTCCCAACTCTCCAGATTGAAGGGAATATTACTACAGCTATAACATGTACGGGAAACCTAGAGAACGGATCCACTGTGAATACGAAAGGTTTCTAAAACTCAACGAATAGTCCCTCTCCTGGTGCTCCGGTTTGACTTTCCATCTGCTTTACTATCAATCTCCCAACTTGGAGAGACAGCCCCTTTAAGCTCCTGGTTCGCACAGGTTTCCAATTTGGCAGAGTTTAAAAGGGAAGAGGGAGAACCAATGAGAGAGTAGCTGTTAGGCATTTGGACGGGCACATATAACTCAAATTTCCCGGCAGGAAGAAGAATTAACCAAATACTCAGCCGCCCACCGGGAACCAGCATAGGTCCCGAACCAAAATATTTGACTTGCGGTCAGCTCACAAAAAACGAGTTGAAAAATGGAGCTCAGGGGCACAGCAATTCACAAACTGGCCGGGTAATAAAGGACAACTATCGTCCAAAAATCTGTTAAGGGAAGGCAACGAGGCGGACTTGAAAGCGAGGCAGAATAGCAGGAAACAGATTTCAAGAAGTACGTTGGAATCGCCTTTAAAGCACAGAAGAGGGGCACAACTTCGACAATGATGCACTTGGCCAAAAAGGGCGTGTGCGTTTTCTCCTGAATATATTCAGGAGAAAACGCATACGCCCTTTTTGGCCAAGCAAGCAAGCGGGCAATGCAAATCTGCACTACAAAGAAGTATCACTTCCCACCGGTCAAAAGGGACATCCACAAAATATGTAAAAACCAGAAAGGCAAGACAGGCCCTGGAGAACAGGGAGCCTTGTTATGCTGATGGGCGGGATGTAAATTGCCAACTGCCTCTCTGGAGGAGTGCATTGTGTTCCCTAAAACAAGTAAACAACAGAGCTACAGAGCCAAGGGCACTTCCAGTCTAGGGAATATTCCTTGGGAAAACTGAAAATCAATAAGACAGAGCCACCCCAAAATTTAGGGCTGCACTGCTTACAGGGACCTCAACTTGGGTACATCTTAAATATCCCAGGAAATATAAAAGTGGTTCAAAAAATTGTGGTACTTACGTACGATGGAATATCCCTCAGCCATGAAATCAATGTCATAAGACCAGTAGCAGCAAAATGGGTGGATTCAGGTACGATGATTCTAAGTGAAATAAGTCACGCAGAAAAAGAAACTTATCATAAGATATCACTTATGAAGATCCTGTAAACATGGCTACACTTGAACTGAGTTAGGAAAGAGAACAGTGTCTCACATTTAGAAAACACTCTTATGCCTGCTTAAGGGGGAAGGAGAGGTGGGGTGATGCATAAAACCAGAGTTTGATAGAAGCACAGGTACCGTTCCAAAAACCAACTATGGAATAGACAAGACCTACACCTTCCTCAGTTAAAGGGACTCAAAACCCCATATTTCCCACAGAGGAATATATCTGACTAGTAAGAATCTTAAAACCTATGTATTGATATGTCTCCGTAAGGGAATCAAGTGTGTCTAGACTGGCATAAACATGGCAGCGAGAATAAGCTCAAACCCACTATAAAAAGGAATTGCAAAAACAAAACAAAAAAACTGAGAAATTCTTTAAAATTCTTTCAGGGTCTCTGATGAAACCTGGAATGACACTATCTACAATGACAGCTGGATGTGGCATAAGGCTGGACACTTGGGACTGAGAGGATTGGTGAGATTGGGTGAGCAAATGCAGACCCTTTAAAGCACAAATGCCTGGCACCCATTCCATGGGTCCCAACTCTCCAGGTTGAAGGGAATATTTCTACAGCTATAACATGTACAGGAAACCTAGAGAACGGACACACTGTGAATACGAAAGGTTTCTAAAACTCAACGAATAGTCCCTCTCCTGGTGCTCCGGTTTGACTTTCCATCTGCTTTACTATCATCCTCCCAAATTGGAGAGACAGCCCCTTTAACCTCCTGGTTCGCACAGGTTGCCAATTTGGCAGAGGATGAAAGGGAAGAGGGAGAACCAATGAGAGAGTATCTGTTAGGCATTTGGACCGGCACATATCACTCTAATTTCCCGGCAGGAAGAAGAATTAACCAAAGTCTCAGCCACCCACCGGGAACCAGCATAAATCCTGAACCAAAATTTTGGATATGCGGTCAGCTCACAAAAAACGAGTTGAAAAATGGATCTCAGGGGCACAGCAATTCACAAACTGGGAGAGTAATAAAGGACAACTAGCGTCCAAAAATCTGTTGAGGGAAGGCAACGAGGCGGACTTGAAAGCGAGACAGAATAGCAGGAAACAGATTTCAAGAGGTACGTTGTAATCGCCTTTAAAGCACAGGAAGAGGGGCACAACTTCGACAATGATGCACTTGGCGAAAAAGGGCGTATGCGTTTTCTCCTGAATATATTCAGGAGAAAACGCATACGCCCTTTTTGGCCAAGCAAGCAAGCGGGCAATGCAAATCTGCACTACAAAGAAGTATCACTTCCCACCGGTCAAAAGGGACATCCACAAAATGTATAAAAACCAGAAAGGCAAGACAGGCCCTGGAGAACAGGGAGCCTTGTTATGCTGATGGGCGGGACGTAAATTGCCAACTGCCTCTCTGGAGGAGTGCTTTGTGTTCCCTAAAACAAGTGAACAACAGAGCTACAGAGCCAAGGGCACTTCCAGTCTAGGGAATATACCTTGGGAAAACTGAAAATCAATAAGACAGAGCCAGCCCAAAAGTTAGGGCTGCACTGCTTACAAGGACCTCAACTTGGGTACACCTTAAGTATCCAAGGAAATATAAAAATGGTTCAAAAAATCGTGGAACTTACGTACGGTGTAATATCCCTCAGCCATGAAATCAATGTCATAAGACCAGTAGCAGCAAAATGGGTGGATTCAGGTACGATGATTCTAAGTGAAATAAGTCACACAGAAAAAGAAACTTATCATAAGATATCACTTATGAAGATCCTGTAAACATGGCTACACTTGAACTGAGTTAGGAAAGAGAACAGAGTCTCACATTTAGAAAACCCTCTTATGCCTGCTTAAGGGGGAAGGAGAGGTGGGGTGATGCATAAAACCAGAGTTTGATATAAGCACAGGTACCGTTCCAAAAACCAACTATGGAATAGACAAGACCTACACCTTCCTCAGTTAAAGGGACTCAAAACCGCATATTTCCCACAGAGGAATATATCTGACTAGTAAGAATCTTAAAACCTATGTATTGATATGTCTCCATAAGGGAATCAAGTGTGTCTAGACTGGCATATACATGGCGGCGAGAATCACCTCAAACCCACTATAAAAAGGAATTTCAAAAACAAAACAAAAAACTGGGAAATGCTTTACAATTCCTTCAGGGTCTCTGATGAAACCTGGAATGACCCTATCTACAACGACAGCTGGATGTGGCATAAGGCTGGACACTTGGGACTGAGAGGATTGGTGAGATTGGGTGAGCAAATGCAGACCCTTTAAAGCACAAATGCCTGGCACCCATTCCATGGGTCCCAACTCTCCAGATTGAAGGGAATATTACTACAGCTATAACATGTACGGGAAACCTAGAGAACGGATCCACTGTGAATACGAAAGGTTTCTAAAACTCAACGAATAGTCCCTCTCCTGGTGCTCCGGTTTGACTTTCCATCTGCTTTACTATCAATCTCCCAACTTGGAGAGACAGCCCCTTTAAGCTCCTGGTTCGCACAGGTTTCCAATTTGGCAGAGTTTAAAAGGGAAGAGGGAGAACCAATGAGAGAGTAGCTGTTAGGCATTTGGACGGGCACATATAACTCAAATTTCCCGGCAGGAAGAAGAATTAACCAAATACTCAGCCGCCCAACGGGAACCAGCATAGGTCCCGAACCAAAATATTGGACTTGCGGTCAGCTCACAAAAAACGAGTTGAAAAATGGAGCTCAGGGGCACAGCAATTCACAAACTGGCCGGGTAATAAAGGACAACTATCGTCCAAAAATCTGTTAAGGGAAGGCAACGAGGCGGACTTGAAAGCGAGGCAGAATAGCAGGAAACAGATTTCAAGAAGTACGTTGGAATCGCCTTTAAAGCACAGAAGAGGGGCACAACTTCGACAATGATGCACTTGGCCAAAAAGGGCGTGTGCGTTTTCTCCTGAATATATTCAGGAGAAAACGCATACGCCCTTTTTGGCCAAGCAAGCAAGCGGGCAATGCAAATCTGCACTACAAAGAAGTATCACTTCCCACCGGTCAAAAGGGACATCCACAAAATATGTAAAAACCAGAAAGGCAAGACAGGCCCTGGAGAACAGGGAGCCTTGTTATGCTGATGGGCGGGATGTAAATTGCCAACTGCCTCTCTGGAGGAGTGCATTGTGTTCCCTAAAACAAGTAAACAACAGAGCTACAGAGCCAAGGGCACTTCCAGTCTAGGGAATATACCTTGGGAAAACTGAAAATCAATAAGACAGAGCCACCCCAAAATTTAGGGCTGCACTGCTTACAGGGACCTCAACTTGGGTACATCTTAAATATCCCAGGAAATATAAAAGTGGTTCAAAAAATTGTGGTACTTACGTACGATGGAATATCCCTCAGCCATGAAATCAATGTCATAAGACCAGTAGCAGCAAAATGGGTGGATTCAGGTACGATGATTCTAAGTGAAATAAGTCACGCAGAAAAAGAAACTTATCATAAGATATCACTTATGAAGATCCTGTAAACATGGCTACACTTGAACTGAGTTAGGAAAGAGAACAGTGTCTCACATTTAGAAAACACTCTTATGCCTGCTTAAGGGGGAAGGAGAGGTGGGGTGATGCATAAAACCAGAGTTTGATAGAAGCACAGGTACCGTTCCAAAAACCAACTATGGAATAGACAAGACCTACACTTTCCTCAGTGAAAGGGACTCAAAACCCCATATTTCCCGCAGAGGAATATATCTGACTAGTAAGAATCTTAAAACCTATGTATTGATATGTCTCCGTAAGGGAATCAAGTGTGTCTAGACTGGCATAAACATGGCAGCGAGAATAAGCTCAAACCCACTATAAAAAGGAATTGCAAAAACAAAACAAAAAAACTGAGAAATTCTTTAAAATTCTTTCAGGGTCTCTGATGAAACCTGGAATGACACTATCTACAATGACAGCTGGATGTGGCATAAGGCTGGACACTTGGGACTGAGAGGATTGGTGAGATTGGGTGAGCAAATGCAGACCCTTTAAAGCACAAATGCCTGGCACCCATTCCATGGGTCCCAACTCTCCAGGTTGAAGGGAATATTTCTACAGCTATAACATGTACAGGAAACCTAGAGAACGGACACACTGTGAATACGAAAGGTTTCTAAAACTCAACGAATAGTCCCTCTCCTGGTGCTCCGGTTTGACTTTCCATCTGCTTTACTATCATCCTCCCAAATTGGAGAGACAGCCCCTTTAACCTCCTGGTTCGCACAGGTTGCCAATTTGGCAGAGGATGAAAGGGAAGAGGGAGAACCAATGAGAGAGTATCTGTTAGGCATTTGGACCGGCACATATCACTCTAATTTCCCGGCAGGAAGAAGAATTAACCAAAGTCTCAGCCACCCACCGGGAACCAGCATAAATCCTGAACCAAAATTTTGGATATGCGGTCAGCTCACAAAAAACGAGTTGAAAAATGGATCTCAGGGGCACAGCAATTCACAAACTGGGAGAGTAATAAAGGACAACTATCGTCCAAAAATCTGTTGAGGGAAGGCAACGAGGCGGACTTGAAAGTGAGACAGAATAGCAGGAAACAGATTTCAAGAGGTACGTTGTAATCGCATTTAAAGCACAGGAAGAGGGGCACAACTTCGACAATGATGCACTTGGCCAAAAAGGGCGTATGCGTTTTCTCCTGAATATATTCAGGAGAAAACGCATACTTCCTTTTTGGCCAAGCAAGCAAGCGGGCAATGCAAATCTGCACTACAAAGAAGTATCACTTCCCACCGGTCAAAAGGGACATCTGCAAAATGTGTAAAAACCAGAAAGGCAAGACAGGCCCTGGAGAACAGGGAGCCTTGTTATGCTGATGGGCGGGACGTAAATTGCCAACTGCCTCTCTGGAGGAGTGCTTTGTGTTCCCTAAAACAAGTAAACAACAGAGCTACAGAACCAAGGGCACTTCCAGTCTAGGGAATATACCTTGGGAAAACTGAAAATCAATAAGACAGAGCCACCCCAAAATTTAGGGCTGCACTGCTTACAAGGACCTCAACTTGGGTACACCTTAAGTATCCAAGGAAATATAAAAATGGTTCAAAAAATCGTGGAACTTACGTACGGTGTAATATCCCTCAGCCATGAAATCAATGTCATAAGACCAGTAGCAGCAAAATGGGTGGATTCAGGTACGATGATTCTAAGTGAAATAAGTCACACAGAAAAAGAAACTTATCATAAGATATCACTTATGAAGATCCTGTAAACATGGCTACACTTGAACTGAGTTAGGAAAGAGAACAGAGTCTCACATTTAGAAAACCCTCTTATGCCTGCTTAAGGGGGAAGGAGAGGTGGGGTGATGCATAAAACCAGAGTTTGATATAAGCACAGGTACCGTTCCAAAAACCAACTATGGAATAGACAAGACCTACACCTTCCTCAGTTAAAGGGACTCAAAACCGCATATTTCCCGCAGAGGAATATATCTGACTAGTAAGAATCTTAAAACCTATGTATTGATATGTCTCCATAAGGGAATCAAGTGTGTCTAGACTGGCATAAACATGGCAGCGAGAATAAGCTCAAACCCACTATAAAAAGGAATTGCAAAAACAAAACAAAAAAACTGAGAAATTCTTTAAAATTCTTTCAGGGTCTCTGATGAAACCTGGAATGACACTATCTACAATGACAGCTGGATGTGGCATAAGGCTGGACACTTGGGACTGAGAGGATTGGTGAGATTGGGTGAGCAAATGCAGACCCTTTAAAGCACAAATGCCTGGCACCCATTCCATGGGTCCCAACTCTCCAGGTTGAAGGGAATATTTCTACAGCTATAACATGTACAGGAAACCTAGAGAACGGACACACTGTGAATACGAAAGGTTTCTAAAACTCAACGAATAGTCCCTCTCCTGGTGCTCCGGTTTGACTTTCCATCTGCTTTACTATCAATCTCCCAACTTGGAGAGACAGCCCCTTTAAGCTCCTGGTTCGCACAGGTTGCCAATTTGGCAGAGTTTAAAAGGGAAGAGGGAGAACCAATGAGAGAGTAGCTGTTAGGCATTTGGACGGGCACATATAACTCAAATTTCCCGGCAGGAAGAAGAATTAACCAAATACTCAGCCGCCCACCGGGAACCAGCATAGGTCCTGAACCAAAATATTGGACTTGCGGTCAGCTCACAAAAAACGAGTTGAAAAATGGAGCTCAGGGGCACAGCAATTCACAAACTGGCCGGGTAATAAAGGACAACTATCGTCCAAAAATCTGTTAAGGGAAGGCAACGAGGCGGACTTGAAAGCGAGGCAGAATAGCAGGAAACAGATTTCAAGAAGTACGTTGGAATCGCCTTTAAAGCACAGAAGAGGGGCACAACTTCGACAATGATGCACTTGGCCAAAAAGGGCGTGTGCGTTTTCTCCTGAATATATTCAGGAGAAAACGCATACGCCCTTTTTGGCCAAGCAAGCAAGCGGGCAATGCAAATCTGCACTACAAAGAAGTATCACTTCCCACCGGTCAAAAGGGACATCCACAAAATATGTAAAAACCAGAAAGGCAAGACAGGCCCTGGAGAACAGGGAGCCTTGTTATGCTGATGGGCGGGATGTAAATTGCCAACTGCCTCTCTGGAGGAGTGCATTGTGTTCCCTAAAACAAGTAAACAACAGAGCTACAGAGCCAAGGGCACTTCCAGTCTAGGGAATATTCCTTGGGAAAACTGAAAATCAATAAGACAGAGCCACCCCAAAATTTAGGGCTGCACTGCTTACAGGGACCTCAACTTGGGTACATCTTAAATATCCCAGGAAATATAAAAGTGGTTCAAAAAATTGTGGTACTTACGTACGATGGAATATCCCTCAGCCATGAAATCAATGTCATAAGACCAGTAGCAGCAAAATGGGTGGATTCAGGTACGATGATTCTAAGTGAAATAAGTCACACAGAAAAAGAAACTTATCATAAGATATCACTTATGAAGATCCTGTAAACATGGCTACACTTGAACTGAGTTAGGAAAGAGAACAGTGTCTCACATTTAGAAAACACTCTTATGCCTGCTTAAGGGGGAAGGAGAGGTGGGGTGATGCATAAAACCAGAGTTTGATAGAAGCACAGGTACCGTTCCAAAAACCAACTATGGAATAGACAAGACCTACACCTTCCTCAGTGAAAGGGACTCAAAACCCCATATTTCCCGCAGAGGAATATATCTGACTAGTAAGAATCTTAAAACCTATGTATTGATATGTCTCCGTAAGGGAATCAAGTGTGTCTAGACTGGCATAAACATGGCAGCGAGAATAAGCTCAAACCCACTATAAAAAGGAATTGCAAAAACAAAACAAAAAAACTGAGAAATTCTTTAAAATTCTTTCAGGGTCTCTGATGAAACCTGGAATGACACTATCTACAATGACAGCTGGATGTGGCATAAGGCTGGACACTTGGGACTGAGAGGATTGGTGAGATTGGGTGAGCAAATGCAGACCCTTTAAAGCACAAATGCCTGGCACCCATTCCATGGGTCCCAACTCTCCAGGTTGAAGGGAATATTTCTACAGCTATAACATGTACAGGAAACCTAGAGAACGGACACACTGTGAATACGAAAGGTTTCTAAAACTCAACGAATAGTCCCTCTCCTGGTGCTCCGGTTTGACTTTCCATCTGCTTTACTATCATCCTCCCAAATTGGAGAGACAGCCCCTTTAACCTCCTGGTTCGCACAGGTTGCCAATTTGGCAGAGGATGAAAGGGAAGAGGGAGAACCAATGAGAGAGTATCTGTTAGGCATTTGGACCGGCACATATCACTCTAATTTCCCGGCAGGAAGAAGAATTAACCAAAGTCTCAGCCACCCACCGGGAACCAGCATAAATCCTGAACCAAAATTTTGGATATGCGGTCAGCTCACAAAAAACGAGTTGAAAAATGGATCTCAGGGGCACAGCAATTCACAAACTGGGAGAGTAATAAAGGACAACTATCGTCCAAAAATCTGTTGAGGGAAGGCAACGAGGCGGACTTGAAAGCGAGACAGAATAGCAGGAAACAGATTTCAAGAGGTACGTTGTAATCGCCTTTAAAGCACAGGAAGAGGGGCACAACTTCGACAATGATGCACTTGGCGAAAAAGGGCGTATACGTTTTCTCCTGAATATATTCAGGAGAAAACGCATACGCCCTTTTTGGCCAAGCAAGCAAGCGGGCAATGCAAATCTGCACTACAAAGAAGTATCACTTCCCACCGGTCAAAAGGGACATCCACAAAATGTGTAAAAACCAGAAAGGCAAGACAGGCCCTGGAGAACAGGGAGCCTTGTTATGCTGATGGGCGGGACGTAAATTGCCAACTGCCTCTCTGGAGGAGTGCTTTGTGTTCCCTAAAACAAGTGAACAACAGAGCTACAGAGCCAAGGGCACTTCCAGTCTAGGGAATATACCTTGGGAAAACTGAAAATCAATAAGACAGAGCCAGCCCAAAAGTTAGGGCTGCACTGCTTACAAGGACCTCAACTTGGGTACACCTTAAGTATCCAAGGAAATATAAAAATGGTTCAAAAAATCGTGGAACTTACGTACGGTGTAATATCCCTCAGCCATGAAATCAATGTCATAAGACCAGTAGCAGCAAAATGGGTGGATTCAGGTACGATGATTCTAAGTGAAATAAGTCACACAGAAAAAGAAACTTATCATAAGATATCACTTATGAAGATCCTGTAAACATGGCTACACTTGAACTGAGTTAGGAAAGAGAACAGAGTCTCACATTTAGAAAACCCTCTTATGCCTGCTTAAGGGGGAAGGAGAGGTGGGGTGATGCATAAAACCAGAGTTTGATATAAGCACAGGTACCGTTCCAAAAACCAACTATGGAATAGACAAGACCTACACCTTCCTCAGTTAAAGGGACTCAAAACCGCATATTTCCCACAGAGGAATATATCTGACTAGTAAGAATCTTAAAACCTATGTATTGATATGTCTCCATAAGGGAATCAAGTGTGTCTAGACTGGCATATACATGGCGGCGAGAATCACCTCAAACCCACTATAAAAAGGAATTTCAAAAACAAAACAAAAAACTGGGAAATGCTTTACAATTCCTTCAGGGTCTCTGATGAAACCTGGAATGACCCTATCTACAACGACAGCTGGATGTGGCATAAGGCTGGACACTTGGGACTGAGAGGATTGGTGAGATTGGGTGAGCAAATGCAGACCCTTTAAAGCACAAATGCCTGGCACCCATTCCATGGGTCCCAACTCTCCAGATTGAAGGGAATATTACTACAGCTATAACATGTACGGGAAACCTAGAGAACGGATCCACTGTGAATACGAAAGGTTTCTAAAACTCAACGAATAGTCCCTCTCCTGGTGCTCCGGTTTGACTTTCCATCTGCTTTACTATCAATCTCCCAACTTGGAGAGACAGCCCCTTTAAGCTCCTGGTTCGCACAGGTTTCCAATTTGGCAGAGTTTAAAAGGGAAGAGGGAGAACCAATGAGAGAGTAGCTGTTAGGCATTTGGACGGGCACATATAACTCAAATTTCCCGGCAGGAAGAAGAATTAACCAAATACTCAGCCGCCCACCGGGAACCAGCATAGGTCCCGAACCAAAATATTGGACTTGCGGTCAGCTCACAAAAAACGAGTTGAAAAATGGAGCTCAGGGGCACAGCAATTCACAAACTGGCCGGGTAATAAAGGACAACTATCGTCCAAAAATCTGTTAAGGGAAGGCAACGAGGCGGACTTGAAAGCGAGGCAGAATAGCAGGAAACAGATTTCAAGAAGTACGTTGGAATCGCCTTTAAAGCACAGAAGAGGGGCACAACTTCGACAATGATGCACTTGGCCAAAAAGGGCGTGTGCGTTTTCTCCTGAATATATTCAGGAGAAAACGCATACGCCCTTTTTGGCCAAGCAAGCAAGCGGGCAATGCAAATCTGCACTACAAAGAAGTATCACTTCCCACCGGTCAAAAGGGACATCCACAAAATATGTAAAAACCAGAAAGGCAAGCCAGGCCCTGGAGAACAGGGAGCCTTGTTATGCTGATGGGCGGGATGTAAATTGCCAACTGCCTCTCTGGAGGAGTGCATTGTGTTCCCTAAAACAAGTAAACAACAGAGCTACAGAGCCAAGGGCACTTCCAGTCTAGGGAATATACCTTGGGAAAACTGAAAATCAATAAGACAGAGCCACCCCAAAATTTAAGGCTGCACTGCTTCCAAGGACCTCAACTTGGGTACACCTTAAATATCCCAGGAAATATAAAAATGGTTCAAAAAATTGTGGTACTTACGTACGATGGAATATCCCTCAGCCATGAAATCAATGTCATAAGACCAGTAGCAGCAAAATGGGTGGATTCAGGTACGATTATTCTAAGTGAAATAAGTCACAGAGAAAAAGAAACTTATCATAAGATATCACTTATGAAGATCCTGTAAACATGGCTACACTTGAACTGAGTTAGGAAAGTGAACAGAGTCTCACATTTAGAAAACACTCTTATGCCTGCTTAAGGGGGAAGGAGAGGTGGGGTGATGCATAAAACCAGAGTTTGATATAAGCACAGGTACCGTTCCATAAATCAACTATGGAATAGACAAGACATACACCTTCCTCAGTGAAAGGGACTCAAAACCCCATATTTCCCGCAGAGGAATATATCTGACTAGTAAGAATCTTAAAACCTATGTATTGATATGTATCCGTAAGGGAATCAAGTGTGTCTAGACTGGCATAAACATGGCAGCGAGAATCAGCTCAAACCCACTATAAAAAGGAATTGCAAAAACAAAACATAAAAACTGGGAAATTCTTTACAATTCCTTCAGGGTCTCTGATGAAACATGGAATGACCGTATCTACACCGACAGCTGGATGTGGCATAAGGCTGGACACATGGGACTGAGAGGATTGGTGAGATTGGGTGAGCAAATGCAGTCCCTTTAAAGCACAAATGCCTGGCACCCATTCCTTGGGTCCCAACTCTCCAGGTTAAAGGGAATATTACTACAGTTATAACATGTACAGGAAACCTAGAGAATGGACCCTCTGTGAATACGAAAGGTTTCTAAAACTCAACGAATACTCCCTCTCCTGTTGCTCCAGTTTGACTTTCCATCTGCTTTACTATAAATCTCCCAACTTGGAGAGACAGCCCCTTTAAGCTCCTGGTTCACACAGGTTACAATTTGGCAGAGGATGAAAGGGAAGAGGGAGAACCAATGAGAGAGTAGCTGTTAGGCATTTGGACGGACGCATATCACTCAAATTTCCCGGGAGGAAGAAGAATTAACTAAAGTCTCTGCCCCCCACCGGGAACCAGTATAGGTCCTGAACCAAAATATTGGACTTGCGGTCAGCTCACAAAAAACGAGTTGAAAAATGGAGCTCAGGGGCACAGCAATACACAAACTGGCCGAGTAATAAAGGACAACTATCGTCCAAAAATCTGTTAAGGAAAGGCAACGAGGCGGACTTGAAAGCGAGGCAGAATAGCAGGAAACAGATTTCAAGAGGTACGTTGGAATCGCCTTTAAAGAACAGGAAGAGGGGCACAACTTCGACAATGTTGCACTTGGCCAAAGAGGGCGTATGCGTTTTCTCCTGAATATATTCAGGAGAAAACGCATACGCCCTCTTTGGCCAAGCAAGCAAGCTGGCAATGCAAATCTGCACTACAAAGAAGTATCACTTCCCACCGGTCAAAAGGGACATCCACAAAATGTGTAAAAACCAGAAAGGCAAGCCAGGCCCTGGAGAACAGGGAGCCTTGCTATGCTGATGGGCGGGATGTAAATTGCCAACTGCCTCTCTGGAGGAGTGCATTGTGTTCCCTAAAACAAGTAAACAACAGAGCTACAGAGCCAAGGGCACTTCCAGTCTAGGGAATATACCTTGGGAAAACTGAAAATCAATAAGACAGAGCCACCCCAAAATTTAGGGCTGCACTGCTTACAAGGACCTCAACTTGGGTACACCTTAAATATCCCAGGAAATATAAAATTGGTTCAAAAATTGTGGTACTTACGTACGATGGAATATCCCTCAGCCATGAAATCAATGTGATAAGACCAGTAGCAGCAAAATGGGTGGATTCAGGTACGATGATTCTAAGTGAAATAAGTCACACAGAAAAAGAAACTTATCATAAGATATCACTTATGAAGATCCTGTAAACATGGCTACACTTGAACTGAGTTAGGAAAGAGAACAGAGTCTCACATTTAGAAAACACTCTTATGCCTGCTTAAGGGTGAAGGAGAGGTGGGGTGATGCATAAAACCAGAGTTTGATATAAGCACAGGTACCGTTCCAAAAACCAACTATGGAATAGCCAAGACCTACAGTTTCCTCAGTGAAAGGGACTTAAAACCCCATATTTCCCGCAGAGGAATATATCTGACTAGTAAAAATCTTAAAACCTATGTATTGATATGTCTCCGTAAGGGAATCAAATGTGTCTAGACTGGCATAAACATGGCAGCGAGAATCAGCTCAAACCCACTATAAAAAGGAATTTCAAAAACAATACAAAAAAAACTGGGAAATTCTTTACAATTCCTTCAGGGTCTCTGATGAAACCTGGAATGACCCTATCTACAATGACAGCTGGATGTGTCATAAGGCTGGACACTTGGGACAGAGAGGATTGGTGAGATTGGGTGAGAAAATGCAGACCCTTTAAAGCACAAATGCCTGGCACCCATTCCATGGGTCCCAACTCTCCAGGTTGAAGGGAATATTACTACAGCTATAACATGTACGGGAAACCTAGAGAACGGACCCACTGTGAATACGAATGGTTTCTAAAACTCAACGAATTGTCCCTCTCCTGGTGCTCCGGTTTGACTTTCCATCTGCTTTACTATCAACCTCCCAACTTGGAGAGACAGCGCCTTTAACCTCCTGGTTCGCACAGGATGCCAATTTGGCACAGGATGAAAGGGTAGAAGGAGAACCAATGAGAGAGTAGCTGTTAGGCATTTGGACCGTCACGTATCACTCTAATTTCTCTGCAGGAAGAAGAATTAACCAATGCCTCAGCCAACCACCGGGAACCAGTATAGGTCCTGAACCAAAATATTGGACTTGCGGTCAGCTCACAAAAAACGAGTTGAAAAATGGAGCTCAGGGGCACATCAATTCACAAACTGGCCGAGTAATAAAGGACAACTATCGTCCAAAAATCTGTTGAGGGAAGGCAACGAGGCGGACTTGAAAGCGAGGCAGAATAGCAGGAAACATATTTCAAGAGGTACGTTGGAATCACCTTTAAAGCACAGGAAGAGGGGCACAACTTCGACAATGATGCAATTGGCCAAAAAGGGCGTATGCGTTTCCTCCTGAATATATTCATGAGAAAACGCATACACCCTTTTTGGCCAAGCAAGCAAGCGGGCAATGCAAATCTGCACTACAAAGAAGTATCACTTCCCACCGGTCAAAAGGGACATCCACAAAATATGTAAAAACCAGAAAGGCAAGACAGGCCCTGGAGAACAGGGAGCCTTGTTATGCTGATGGGCGGGATGTAAATTGCCAACTGCCTCTCTGGAGGAGTGCATTGTGTTCCCTAAAACAAGTAAACAACAGAGCTACAGAGCCAAGGGCACTTCCAGTCTAGGGAATATTCCTTGGGAAAACTGAAAATCAATAAGACAGAGCCACCCCAAAATTTAGGGCTGCACTGCTTACAGGGACCTCAACTTGGGTACATCTTAAATATCCCAGGAAATATAAAAGTGGTTCAAAAAATTGTGGTACTTACGTACGATGGAATATCCCTCAGCCATGAAATCAATGTCATAAGACCAGTAGCAGCAAAATGGGTGGATTCAGGTACGATGATTCTAAGTGAAATAAGTCACACAGAAAAAGAAACTTATCATAAGATATCACTTATGAAGATCCTGTAAACATGGCTACACTTGAACTGAGTTAGGAAAGAGAACAGTGTCTCACATTTAGAAAACACTCTTATGCCTGCTTAAGGGGGAAGGAGAGGTGGGGTGATGCATAAAACCAGAGTTTGATAGAAGCACAGGTACCGTTCCAAAAACCAACTATGGAATAGACAAGACCTACACTTTCCTCAGTGAAAGGGACTCAAAACCCCATATTTCCCGCAGAGGAATATATCTGACTAGTAAGAATCTTAAAACCTATGTATTGATATGTCTCCGTAAGGGAATCAAGTGTGTCTAGACTGGCATAAACATGGCAGCGAGAATAAGCTCAAACCCACTATAAAAAGGAATTGCAAAAACAAAACAAAAAAACTGAGAAATTCTTTAAAATTCTTTCAGGGTCTCTGATGAAACCTGGAATGACACTATCTACAATGACAGCTGGATGTGGCATAAGGCTGGACACTTGGGACTGAGAGGATTGGTGAGATTGGGTGAGCAAATGCAGACCCTTTAAAGCACAAATGCCTGGCACCCATTCCATGGGTCCCAACTCTCCAGGTTGAAGGGAATATTTCTACAGCTATAACATGTACAGGAAACCTAGAGAACGGACACACTGTGAATACGAAAGGTTTCTAAAACTCAACGAATAGTCCCTCTCCTGGTGCTCCGGTTTGACTCTCCATCTGCTTTACTATCATCCTCCCAAATTGGAGAGACAGCCCCTTTAACCTCCTGGTTCGCACAGGTTGCCAATTTGGCAGAGGATGAAAGGGAAGAGGGAGAACCAATGAGAGAGTATCTGTTAGGCATTTGGACCGGCACATATCACTCTAATTTCCCGGCAGGAAGAAGAATTAACCAAAGTCTCAGCCACCCACCGGGAACCAGCATAAATCCTGAACCAAAATTTTGGATATGCGGTCAGCTCACAAAAAACGAGTTGAAAAATGGATCTCAGGGGCACAGCAATTCACAAACTGGGAGAGTAATAAAGGACAACTATCGTCCAAAAATCTGTTGAGGGAAGGCAACGAGGCGGACTTGAAAGCGAGACAGAATAGCAGGAAACAGATTTCAAGAGGTACGTTGTAATCGCCTTTAAAGCACAGGAAGAGGGGCACAACTTCGACAATGATGCACTTGGCCAAAAAGGGCGTATGCGTTTTCTCCTGAATATATTCAGGAGAAAACGCATACTTCCTTTTTGGCCAAGCAAGCAAGCGGGCAATGCAAATCTGCACTACAAAGAAGTATCACTTCCCACCGGTCAAAACGGACATCCGCAAAATGTGTAAAAACCAGAAAGGCAAGACAGGCCCTGGAGAACAGGGAGCCTTGTTATGCTGATGGGCGGGACGTAAATTGCCAACTGCCTCTCTGGAGGAGTGCTTTGTGTTCCCTAAAACAAGTAAACAACAGAGCTACAGAGCCAAGGGCACTTCCAGTCTAGGGAATATACCTTGGGAAAACTGAAAATCAATAAGACAGAGCCACCCCAAAATTTAGGGCTGCACTGCTTACAAGGACCTCAACTTGGGTACACCTTAAGTATCCAAGGAAATATAAAAATGGTTCAAAAAATCGTGGAACTTACGTACGGTGTAATATCCCTCAGCCATGAAATCAATGTCATAAGACCAGTAGCAGCAAAATGGGTGGATTCAGGTACGATGATTCTAAGTGAAATAAGTCACACAGAAAAAGAAACTTATCATAAGATATCACTTATGAAGATCCTGTAAACATGGCTACACTTGAACTGATTTAGGAAAGAGAACAGAGTCTCACATTTAGAAAACCCTCTTATGCCTGCTTAAGGGGGAAGGAGAGGTGGGGTGATGCATAAAACCAGAGTTTGATATAAGCACAGGTACCGTTCCAAAAACCAACTATGGAATAGACAAGACCTACACCTTCCTCAGTTAAAGGGACTCAAAACCGCATATTTCCCGCAGAGGAATATATCTGACTAGTAAGAATCTTAAAACCTATGTATTGATATGTCTCCATAAGGGAATCAAGTGTGTCTAGACTGGCATATACATGGCGGCGAGAATCACCTCAAACCCACTGTAAAAGGGAATTTCAAAAACAAAACAAAAAAACTGGGAAATTCTTTACAGTTCCTTCCGGGTCCCTGATGAAACCTAGAATGACCCTATCTACAACGACAGCTGGATGTGGCATAAGGCTGGACACTTGGGACTGAGACGATTGGTGAGATTGGGTGAGCAAACGCAGACCCTTTAAAGCACAAATGCCTGGCACCCATTCCATGGGTCCCAACTCTCCAGATTGAAGGGAATATTACTACAGCTATAACATGTACGGGAAACCTAGAGAACGGATCCACTGTGAATACGAAAGGTTTCTAAAACTCAACGAATAGTCCCTCTCCTGGTGCTCCGGTTTGACTTTCCATCTGCTTTACTATCAATCTCCCAACTTGGAGAGACAGCCCCTTTAAGCTCCTGGTTCGCACAGGTTTCCAATTTGGCAGAGTTTAAAAGGGAAGAGGGAGAACCAATGAGAGAGTAGCTGTTAGGCATTTGGACGGGCACATATAACTCAAATTTCCCAGCAGGAAGAAGAATTAACCAAATACTCAGCCGCCCACCGGGAACCAGCATAGGTCCTGAACCAAAATATTGGACTTGCGGTCAGCTCACAAAAAACGAGTTGAAAAATGGAGCTCAGGGGCACAGCAATTCACAAACTGGCCGGGTAATAAAGGACAACTATCGTCCAAAAATCTGTTAAGGGAAGGCAACGAGGCGGACTTGAAACCGAGGCAGAATAGCAGGAAACAGATTTCAAGAAGTACGTTGGAATCGCCTTTAAAGCACAGAAGAGGGGCACAACTTCGACAATGATGCACTTGGCCAAAAAGGGCGTGTGCGTTTTCTCCTGAATATATTCAGGAGAAAACGCATACGCCCTTTTTGGCCAAGCAAGCAAGCGGGCAATGCAAATCTGCACTACAAAGAAGTATCACTTCCCACCGGTCAAAAGGGACATCCACAAAATATGTAAAAACCAGAAAGGCAAGACAGGCCCTGGAGAACAGGGAGCCTTGTTATGCTGATGGGCGGGATGTAAATTGCCAACTGCCTCTCTGGAGGAGTGCATTGTGTTCCCTAAAACAAGTAAACAACAGAGCTACAGAGCCAAGGGCACTTCCAGTCTAGGGAATATTCCTTGGGAAAACTGAAAATCAATAAGACAGAGCCACCCCAAAATTTAGGGCTGCACTGCTTACAGGGACCTCAACTTGGGTACATCTTAAATATCCCAGGAAATATAAAAGAGGTTCAAAAAATTGTGGTACTTACGTACGATGGAATATCCCTCAGCCATGAAATCAATGTCATAAGACCAGTAGCAGCAAAATGGGTGGATTCAGGTACGATGATTCTAAGTGAAATAAGTCACACAGAAAAAGAAACTTATCATAAGATATCACTTATGAAGATCCTGTAAACATGGCTACACTTGAACTGAGTTAGGAAAGAGAACAGTGTCTCACATTTAGAAAACACTCTTATGCCTGCTTAAGGGGGAAGGAGAGGTGGGGTGATGCATAAAACCAGAGTTTGATAGAAGCACAGGTACCGTTCCAAAAACCAACTATGGAATAGACAAGACCTACACTTTCCTCAGTGAAAGGGACTCAAAACCCCATATTTCCCGCAGAGGAATATATCTGACTAGTAAGAATCTTAAAACCTATGTATTGATATGTCTCCGTAAGGGAATCAAGTGTGTCTAGACTGGCATAAACATGGCAGCGAGAATAAGCTCAAACCCACTATAAAAAGGAATTGCAAAAACAAAACAAAAAAACTGAGAAATTCTTTAAAATTCTTTCAGGGTCTCTGATGAAACCTGGAATGACACTATCTACAATGACAGCTGGATGTGGCATAAGGCTGGACACTTGGGACTGAGAGGATTGGTGAGATTGGGTGAGCAAATGCAGACCCTTTAAAGCACAAATGCCTGGCACCCATTCCATGGGTCCCAACTCTCCAGGTTGAAGGGAATATTTCTACAGCTATAACATGTACAGGAAACCTAGAGAACGGACACACTGTGAATACGAAAGGTTTCTAAAACTCAACGAATAGTCCCTCTCCTGGTGCTCCGGTTTGACTTTCCATCTGCTTTACTATCATCCTCCCAAATTGGAGAGACAGCCCCTTTAACCTCCTGGTTCGCACAGGTTGCCAATTTGGCAGAGGATGAAAGGGAAGAGGGAGAACCAATGAGAGAGTATCTGTTAGGCATTTGGACCGGCACATATCACTCTAATTTCCCGGCAGGAAGAAGAATTAACCAAAGTCTCAGCCACCCACCGGGAACCAGCATAAATCCTGAACCAAAATTTTGGATATGCGGTCAGCTCACAAAAAACGAGTTGAAAAATGGATCTCAGGGGCACAGCAATTCACAAACTGGGAGAGTAATAAAGGACAACTATCGTCCAAAAATCTGTTGAGGGAAGGCAACGAGGCGGACTTGAAAGCGAGACAGAATAGCAGGAAACAGATTTCAAGAGGTACGTTGTAATCGCCTTTAAAGCACAGGAAGAGGGGCACAACTTCGACAATGATGCACTTGGCCAAAAAGGGCGTATGCGTTTTCTCCTGAATATATTCAGGAGAAAACGCATACGCCCTTTTTGGCCAAGCAAGCAAGCGGGCAATGCAAATCTGCACTACAAAGAAGTATCACTTCCCACCGGTCAAAAGGGACATCCACAAAATGTATAAAAACCAGAAAGGCAAGACAGGCCCTGGAGAACAGGGAGCCTTGTTATGCTGATGGGCGGGACGTAAATTGCCAACTGCCTCTCTGGAGGAGTGCTTTGTGTTCCCTAAAACAAGTGAACAACAGAGCTACAGAGCCAAGGGCACTTCCAGTCTAGGGAATATACCTTGGGAAAACTGAAAATCAATAAGACAGAGCCACCCCAAAAGTTAGGGCTGCACTGCTTACAAGGACCTCAACTTGGGTACACCTTAAGTATCCAAGGAAATATAAAAATGGTTCAAAAAATCGTGGAACTTACGTACGGTGTAATATCCCTCAGCCATGAAATCAATGTCATAAGACCAGTAGCAGCAAAATGGGTGGATTCAGGTACGATGATTCTAAGTGAAATAAGTCACACAGAAAAAGAAACTTATCATAAGATATCACTTATGAAGATCCTGTAAACATGGCTACACTTGAACTGAGTTAGGAAAGAGAACAGTGTCTCACATTTAGAAAACACTCTTATGCCTGCTTAAGGGGGAAGGAGAGGTGGGGTGATGCATAAAACCAGAGTTTGATATAAGCACAGGTACCGTTCCAAAAACCAACTATGGAATAGACAAGACCTACACCTTCCTCAGTTAAAGGGACTCAAAACCGCATATTTCCCGCAGAGGAATATATCTGACTAGTAAGAATCTTAAAACCTATGTATTGATATGTCTCCAAAAGGGAATCAAGTGTGTCTAGACTGGCATAAACATGGCAGCGAGAATCAGGTCAAACCCACTGTAAAAGGGAATTTCAAAAACAAAACAAAAAAACTGGGAAATTCTTTACAGTTCCTTCCGGGTCCCTGATGAAACCTAGAATGACCCTATCTACAACGACAGCTGGATGTGGCATAAGGAGGGACACTTGGGACTGAGATGATTGGTGAGATTGGTTGAGCAAACACAGACCCTTTAAATCACAAATGCCTGGCACCCATTCCATGGGTCCCAACTCTCCAGGTTGAAGGGAATATTACTACAGCTATAACATGTACGGGAAACCTAGCGAACGGACACACTGTGAATACGAAAGGTTTCTAAAACTCAACGAATAATCCCTCCGCTGGTGCTCCGGTTTCACTTTCCATCTGCTTTATTATCAATCTCCCAACTTGGAGAGACAGCCCCTTTAAGCTCCTGGTTCACACAGGTTACAATTTGGCAGAGGATGAAAGGGAAGAGGGAGAACCAATGAGAGAGTAGCTGTTAGGCATTTGGACGGGCACATATCACTCTAACTTCCCGGCAGGAAGAAGAATTAACCAAAGTATCAGCCCCCAACCGGGAACCAGCATAGGTCCTGAACCAAAATTTTGGACTTGCGGTCAGCTCACCAAAAATGAGTTGAAAAATGGAGCTCAGGGGCACAGCAATTTCCAAACTGGCCAAGAAATAAAGGACAACTATCGTCCAAAAATCTGTTGAGGGAAGGCAACGAGGCGGACTTGAAAGCGAGGCACAATAGCAGGAAACAGATTTGAAGAGGTACGTTGTAATCGCCTTTAAAGCACAGGAAGAGGGGCACAACTTCGACAATGATGCACTTGGCCAAAAAGGGCGTTTGCGTTTTCTCCTGAATATATTCAGGAGAAAACGCATATGCCCCTTTTGGACAAGCAAGCAAGCGAGCAATGCAAATCTTCACTACAAAGAAGTATCACTTCCCACCGGTCAAAAGGGACATCCACAAAATGTGTAAAAGAAGAAAGGCAAGACAGGCCTTGGAGAACAGGGAGCATAGTTATGCTGATGGGCGGAATGGAAATTGCCAACTGCCTCTCTGGAGGAGTACATTGTGTTCCCTAAAACAAGTAAAGAACAGAGCTACAGAGCCAAGGGCACTTCCAGTCTAGGGAATATACCTTGGGAAAACTGAAAATCAATAAGACAGAGGCACCCCAAAATTTAGGGCTGCACTGCTTACAAGGACCTCAACTTGGGTACACCTTAAATATCCCAGGAAATATAAAAATGGTTCAAAAAATTGTGGTACTTATGTACGATGGAATATCCCTCAGCCATGAAATCAATGTCATAAGACCAGTAGCAGCAAAATGGGTGGATTCAGGTACGATGATTCTAAGTGAAATAAGTCACACAGAAAAAGAAACTTATCATAAGATATCACTTAGGAAGATCCTGTAAACATGGCTACACTTGAACTGAGTTAGGAAAGAGAACAGTGTCTCACATTTGGAAAACACTCTTATGCCTGCTTAAGGGGGAAGGAGAGGTGGGGTGATGCATAAAACCAGAGTTTGATATAAGCACAGGTACCGTTCCAAAAACCAACTATGGAAAAGACAAGACCTACACCTTCCTCAGTGAAAGGGACTCAAAACACCATATTTCCCACAGAGGAATATATCTGACTAGTAAGAATCTTAAAACCTATGTATTGATATGTCTCCAAAAGGGAATCAATTGTGTCTAGACTGGCATAAACATGGCAGCGAGAATCAGGTCAAACCCACTGTAAAAGGGAATTTCAAAAACAAAACAAAAAAACTGGGAAATTCTTTACAGTTCCTTCCGGGTCCCTGATGAAACCTGGAATGACCCTATCTACAACGACAGCTGGATGTGGCATAAGGAGGGACACTTGGGACTGAGACGATTGGTGAGATTGGGTGAGCAAATGCAGACCCTTTAAAGCACAAATGCCTGGCACCCATTCCATGGGTCCCAACTCTCCAGGTTGAAGGGAATATTACTACAGCTATAACATGTACGGGAAACCTAGCGAATGGACACACTGTGAATACGAATGTTTTCTAAAACTCAACGAATAGTCCCTCCGCTGGTGCTCCGGTTTGACTTTCCATCTGCTTTACTATCAATCTCCCAACTTGGAGAGACAGCCCCTTTAAGCTCCTGGTTCACACAGGTTACAATTTGGCAGAGGATGAAAGGGAAGAGGGAGAACCAATGAGAGAGTAGCTGTTAGGCATTTGGACGGGCACATATCACTCTAACTTCCCGGCAGGAAGAAGAATTAACCAAAGTATCAGCCCCCAACCGGGAACCAGCATAGGTCCTGAACCAAAATTTTGGACTTGCGGTCAGCTCACCAAAAATGAGTTGAAAAATGGAGCTCAGGGGCACAGCAATTTCCAAACTGGCCAAGAAATAAAGGACAACTATCGTCCAAAAATCTGTTGAGGGAAGGCAACGAGGCGGACTTGAAAGCGAGGCAGAATAGCAGGAAACAGATTTGAAGAGGTACGTTGTAATCGCCTTTAAAGCACAGGAAGAGGGGCACAACTTCGACAATGATGCACTTGGCCAAAAAGGGCGTTTGCGTTTTCTCCTAAATATATTCAGGAGAAAACGCATATGCCCTTTTTGGCCAAGCAAGCAAGCGAGCAATGCAAATCTGAACTACAAAGAAGTATCACTTCCCACCGGTCAAAAGGGACATCCACAAAATGTGTAAAAGCCAGAAAGGCAAGACAGGCCCTGGAGAACAGGGAGCATAGTTATGCTGATGGGCGGGATGGAAATTGCCAACTGCCTCTCTGGAGGAGTACATTGTGTTCCCTAAAACAAGTAAAGAACAGAGCTACAGAGCCAAGGGCACTTCCAGTCTAGGGAATATACCTGGGGAAAACTGAAAATCAATAAGACAGAGCCCCCCCAAAATTTAGGGCTGCACTGCTTACAAGGACCTCAACTTGGGTACAACTTAAATATCCCAGGAAATATAAAAATGGTTCAAAAAATTGTGGTACTTATATACGATGGAATATCCCTCAGCCATGAAATCAATGTCATAAGACCAGTAGCAGCAAAATGGGTGGATTCAGGTACGATGATTCTAAGTGAAATAAGTCACACAGAAAAAGAAACTTATCATAAGATATCACTTATGAAGATCCTGTAAACATGGCTACACTTGAACTGAGTTAGGAAAGAGAACAGTGTCTCACATTTAGAAAACACTCTTATGCCTGCTTAAGGGGGAAGGAGAGGTGGGGTGATGCATAAAACCAGAGTTTGATATAAGCACAGGTACCGTTCCAAAAACCAACTATGGAATAGACAAGACCTACACCTTCCTCAGTGAAAGGGACTCAAAACCCCATATTTCCCACAGAGGAATATATCTGACTAGTAAGAATCTTAAAACCTATGTATTGATATGTCTCCCTAAGGGAATCAATTGTGGCTAGACTGGCATAAACATGGCAGCGAGAATCAGCTCGAACCCACTATAAAAAGGAATTTCAAAAACAAAACAAAAAAACTGGGAAATTCTTTACAATTCCTTCAGGGTCTCTGATGAAACCTGGAATGACCCTATCTAAAACGACAGCTGGATGTGGCATAAGGCTGGACACTTGGGACTGAGAGGATTGGTGAGATTGGGTGAGCAAATGCAGACCCTTTAAAGCACAAATGCCTGGCACCCATTCCATGGGTCCCAACTCTCCAGATTGAAGGGAATATTACTACAGCTATAACATGTACGGGAAACCTAGAGAACGGATCCACTGTGAATACGAAAGGTTTCTAAAACTCAACGAATAGTCCCTCTCCTGGTGCTCCGGTTTGACTTTCCATCTGCTTTACTATCAATCTCCCAACTTGGAGAGACAGCCCCTTTAAGCTCCTGGTTCGCACAGGTTTCCAATTTGGAAGAGTTTAAAAGGGAAGAGGGAGAACCAATGAGAGAGTAGCTGTTAGGCATTTGGACGGGCACATATAACTCAAATTTCCCGGCAGGAAGAAGAATTAACCAAATACTCAGCCACCCACCGGGAACCAGCATAGGTCCCGAACCAAAATATTGGACTTGCGGTCAGCTCACAAAAAACGAGTTGAAAAATGGAGCTCAGGGGCACAGCAATTCACAAACTGGCCGGGTAATAAAGGACAACTATCGTCCAAAAATCTGTTAAGGGAAGGCAACGAGGCGGACTTGAAAGCGAGGCAGAATAGCAGGAAACAGATTTCAAGAAGTACGTTGGAATCGCCTTTAAAGCACAGAAGAGGGGCACAACTTCGACAATGATGCACTTGGCCAAAAAGGGCGTGTGCGTTTTCTCCTGAATATATTCAGGAGAAAACGCATACGCCCTTTTTGGCCAAGCAAGCAAGCGGGCAATGCAAATCTGCACTACAAAGAAGTATCACTTCCCACCGGTCAAAAGGGACATCCACAAAATATGTAAAAACCAGAAAGGCAAGACAGGCCCTGGAGAACAGGGAGCCTTGTTATGCTGATGGGCGGGATGTAAATTGCCAACTGCCTCTCTGGAGGAGTGCATTGTGTTCCCTAAAACAAGTAAACAACAGAGCTACAGAGCCAAGGGCACTTCCAGTCTAGGGAATATTCCTTGGGAAAACTGAAAATCAATAAGACAGAGCCACCCCAAAATTTAGGGCTGCACTGCTTACAGGGACCTCAACTTGGGTACATCTTAAATATCCCAGGAAATATAAAAGTGGTTCAAAAAATTGTGGTACTTACGTACGATGGAATATCCCTCAGCCATGAAATCAATGTCATAAGACCAGTAGCAGCAAAATGGGTGGATTCAGGTACGATGATTCTAAGTGAAATAAGTCACGCAGAAAAAGAAACTTATCATAAGATATCACTTATGAAGATCCTGTAAACATGGCTACACTTGAACTGAGTTAGGAAAGAGAACAGTGTCTCACATTTAGAAAACACTCTTATGCCTGCTTAAGGGGGAAGGAGAGGTGGGGTGATGCATAAAACCAGAGTTTGATAGAAGCACAGGTACCGTTCCAAAAACCAACTATGGAATAGACAAGACCTACACCTTCCTCAGTGAAAGGGACTCAAAACCCCATATTTCCCGCAGAGGAATATATCTGACTAGTAAGAATCTTAAAACCTATGTATTGATATGTCTCCGTAAGGGAATCAAGTGTGTCTAGACTGGCATAAACATGGCAGCGAGAATAAGCTCAAACCCACTATAAAAAGGAATTGCAAAAACAAAACAAAAAAACTGAGAAATTCTTTAAAATTCTTTCAGGGTCTCTGATGAAACCTGGAATGACACTATCTACAATGACAGCTGGATGTGGCATAAGGCTGGACACTTGGGACTGAGAGGATTGGTGAGATTGGGTGAGCAAATGCAGACCCTTTAAAGCACAAATGCCTGGCACCCATTCCATGGGTCCCAACTCTCCAGGTTGAAGGGAATATTTCTACAGCTATAACATGTACAGGAAACCTAGAGAACGGACACACTGTGAATACGAAAGGTTTCTAAAACTCAACGAATAGTCCCTCTCCTGGTGCTCCGGTTTGACTTTCCATCTGCTTTACTATCATCCTCCCAAATTGGAGAGACAGCCCCTTTAACCTCCTGGTTCGCACAGGTTGCCAATTTGGCAGAGGATGAAAGGGAAGAGGGAGAACCAATGAGAGAGTATCTGTTAGGCATTTGGACCGGCACATATCACTCTAATTTCCCGGCAGGAAGAAGAATTAACCAAAGTCTCAGCCACCCACCGGGAACCAGCATAAATCCTGAACCAAAATTTTGGATATGCGGTCAGCTCACAAAAAACGAGTTGAAAAATGGATCTCAGGGGCACAGCAATTCACAAACTGGGAGAGTAATAAAGGACAACTATCGTCCAAAAATCTGTTGAGGGAAGGCAACGAGGCGGACTTGAAAGTGAGACAGAATAGCAGGAAACAGATTTCAAGAGGTACGTTGTAATCGCCTTTAAAGCACAGGAAGAGGGGCACAACTTCGACAATGATGCACTTGGCCAAAAAGGGCGTATGCGTTTTCTCCTGAATATATTCAGGAGAAAACGCATACGACCTTTTTGGCCAAGCAAGCAAGCGGGCAATGCAAATCTGCACTACAAAGAAGTATCACTTCCCACCGGTCAAAAGGGACATCCACAAAATGTATAAAAACCAGAAAGGCAAGACAGGCCCTGGAGAACAGGGAGCCTTGTTATGCTGATGGGCGGGACGTAAATTGCCAACTGCCTCTCTGGAGGAGTGCTTTGTGTTCCCTAAAACAAGTGAACAACAGAGCTACAGAGCCAAGGGCACTTCCAGTCTAGGGAATATACCTTGGGAAAACTGAAAATCAATAAGACAGAGCCACCCCAAAAGTTAGGGCTGCACTGCTTACAAGGACCTCAACTTGGGTACACCTTAAGTATCCAAGGAAATATAAAAATGGTTCAAAAAATCGTGGAACTTACGTACGGTGTAATATCCCTCAGCCATGAAATCAATGTCATAAGACCAGTAGCAGCAAAATGGGTGGATTCAGGTACGATGATTCTAAGTGAAATAAGTCACACAGAAAAAGAAACTTATCATAAGATATCACTTATGAAGATCCTGTAAACATGGCTACACTTGAACTGAGTTAGGAAAGAGAACAGAGTCTCACATTTAGAAAACCCTCTTATGCCTGCTTAAGGGGGAAGGAGAGGTGGGGTGATGCATAAAACCAGAGTTTGATATAAGCACAGGTACCGTTCCAAAAACCAACTATGGAATAGACAAGACCTACACCTTCCTCAGTTAAAGGGACTCAAAACCGCATATTTCCCGCAGAGGAATATATCTGACTAGTAAGAATCTTAAAACCTATGTATTGATATGTCTCTGTAAGGGAATCAAGTGTGTCTAGACTGGCATAAACATGGCAGCGAGAATCAGCTCAAACCAACTATAAAAAGGAATTTCAAAAACAAACCTAAAAAACTGGGAAAATCTTTACAATTCCTTCAGTGTCTCTGATGATACCTGGAATGACCCTATCTACAACGACAGCTGGATGTGGCATAAGGCTGGACACTTGGGACTGAGACGATTGGTGAGATTGGGTGAGCAAATGCCGACGCTTTAAAGCAGTAAGGCATGGCACCCATTCCATGGGTCCAAACGCTCCAGGTTGAAGGGAATATTACTACAGTTATAACATGTACGGGAAACCTAGAGAACGGACACATTGTGATTACGAAAGGTTTCTAAAACTCAACGAATAATCCCTCTCCTGCGGCTCCGGTTTGACATTCCATCTGCTTTACTATCAATCTCCCAACTTGGAGAGACAGCCCCTTTAACCCCCTGGTTCGCACAGGTTTCCAATTTGGCAGAGGATGAAAGGGAAGAGGGAGAACCAATGAGAGAGTAGCTGTTAGGCATTTGGACGGTCACATATCACTGTAATTTCCCTGCAGGAAGAAGAATTAACCAAAGTCTCAGCCCCCCACCGGGAATCAGCATACGTCCTGAACCAAAATTTTGGACTTGCGGTCAGCTCACAAAAAACGAGTTGAAAAATGGAGCTCAGGGGCACAGCAATTCACAAAGTGGCCGTGTAATAAAGGACAACTATCGTCCAAAAATCTGTTAAGGGAAGGCATCGAGGGGGACTTGAAAGCGAGGCAGAATAGCAGGAAACAGATTTCAAGAGGTACGTTGGAATCGCCTTTAAAGCACAGGAAGAGGGGCACAACTTCGACAATGTTGCACTTGGCCAAAAAGGGCGTATGTGTTTTCTCCTGGATATATTCAGGAGAAAACTCATACGCCCTTTTTGGCCAAGCAAGCAAGCTGGCAATGCAAATCTGCACTACAAAGAAGTATCACATCCCATCAGTCAAAAGGGACATCCACAAAATGTGTAAAAACCAGAATGTCAAGACAGGCCCTGGAGAACAGGGAGCCTTGTTATGCTGATGGGCGGGATGTAAATTGCCAACTGCCTCTCTGGAGGAGTGCATTGTGTTCCCTAAAAGAAGTAAACAACAGAGCTAAAGAGCCAAGGGCACTTCCAGTCTAGGTATTATACCTTGGGAAAACTGAAAATCAATAAGACAGAGCCACCCCAAAATTTAGGGCTGCACTGCTTACAAGGACCTCAACTTGGGTACACCTTAAATATCACAGGAAATATAAAAATGGTTCAAAAAATTGTGGTACTTACGTATGATGGAATATCCCTCAGCCATGAAATCAATGTCATAAGACCATTGGCAGCAAAATGGGAGGATTCAGGTACGATGATTCTAAGTGAAATAAGTCACATAGAAAAAGAAACTTATCATAAGATATCACTTATGAAGATCCTGTAAACATGGCTACACTTGAACAGAGTTAGGAAAGAGAACAGTGTCTCACATTTAGAAAACACTCTTATGCCTGCTTAAGGGGGAAGGAGACGTGGGGTGATGCATAAAACCAGAGTTTGATATAAGCACAGGTACCGTTCCAGAAACCAACTATGGAATAGACAAGACCTACACCTTCCTCAGTGAAAGGGACTCAAAACCCCATATTTCCCGCAGAGGAATATATCTGACTAGTAAGAATCTTAAAACCTATGTATTGATATGTCTCTGTAAGGGAATCAAGGGTGTCTAGACTGGCATAAACATGGCAGCGAAAATCAGCTCAAACCCACTATAAAAAGGAATTTCAAAAACAAAACAAAAAAACTGGGAAATTCTTTACAATTCCTTCAGGGTCTCTGATGAAACCTGAAATGACCCTATCTACAATGACAGCTGGATCTGGCATGAGGAGGGACACTTGGTACTGAGACGATTGGTGAGATTGGGTGAGCAAATGCAGACCCTTTAAAGCACAAATGCCTGGCACCCATTCCATGGGTCCCAACTCTCCAGGTTTAAGGTACTATTACTACAGTTATAACATGTACGGGAAGCCTAGAGAACGGACACACTGTGAATTCGAAAGGTTTCTAAAACTCAACGAATAGTCCCACTCCTGCTGCTCCTGTTTGACTTTCCATCTGCTTTACTATCAATCTCCCAACTTGGAGAGACAACCCCTTTAACCTCCTGCTTCGCACAGGTTTCCAATTTGGCAGAGGATGAAAGGGAAGAGGGAGAACCAATGAGAGAGTAGCTGTTAGGCATTTGGACGGGCACATAGCACTCTAACTTCCCGGCAGGAAGAAGAATTAACCATAGTCTCAGCCCCCCACCGGGAAACAGCATAGGTCCTGAACCAAAATTTTGGAGTTGCGGTCAGCTCACAAAAAACGAGTTGAAAAATGGAGCTCAGGGGCACAGCAATTCACAAACTGGCCGAGTAATAAAGGACAACTATCGTCCAAAAATCTGTTGAGGGAAGGCAACGCGGCGGACTTGAAAGCGAGGCAGAATAGCAGGAAACAGATTTCAAGAGGTACGTTGGAATCGCCTTTAAAGCACAGGAAGAGGGCACAACTACGACAATGATGCACTTGGCCAAAAAGGGCGTATGCGTTTTCTCCTGAATATATTTAGTAGAAAACGCATAGGCCCTTTTTGGCCAAGCCAGCAAGCAGGCAATGCAAATCTGCACTACAAAGACGTATCACTTCCCACCAGTCAAAAGGGACATCCACAAAATGTGTAAAAACCAGAAAGGCAAGACAGGCCCTGGAGAACAGGGAGCCTTGTTATGCTGAGGGGCGGGATGTAAATTGACAACTGCCTCTCTGGAGGAGTATATTGTGTTCCCTAAAACAAGTAAAGAACAGAGCTAAAGAGCAAAGGGCACTTCCAGACTAGGGAATATACCTTGGGAATTCTGAAAATCAATAAGACAGAGCCACCCCAAAATTTAGGGCTGCACTGCTTACAAGGACCTCAACTTGGGTACAGCTTAAATATCCCAGGAAATATAAAAATGGTTCAAAAAATTGTGGTACTTACGTACGATGGATTATCCCTCAGCCATGAAATCAATGTCATAAGACCAGTAGCAGCAAAATGGGTGGATTCAGGTACGATGATTCTAAGTGAAATAAGTTACACAGAAAAAGAAACTTATCATAAGATATCACTTATGAAGATCCTGTAAACATGGCTACACTTGAACAGAGTTAGGAAAGAGAACAGTGTCTCACATTTAGAAAACACTCTTATGCCTGCTTAAGGGGGAAGGAGAGGTGGGGTGATGCATAAAACCAGAGTTTGATATAAGCACAGGTACCGTTCCAAAAACCAACTATGGAATAGACAAGACCTACACCTTCCTCAGGGAAAGGGACTCAAAACCCCATATTTCCCGCAGAGGAATATATCTGACTAGAAAGAATCTTAAAACCTATGTATTGATATGTCTCCGTAAGGGAATCATGTGTGTCTAGACTGGCATAAACATGGCAGCGAGAATCAGCTCAAACCCACTATAAAAAGGAATTTCAAAAACAAAACAAAAAAAACTGGGAAATTCTTTACAATTCCTTCAGGGTCTCTGATGAAACCTGGAATGACCCTATCTACAATGACAGCTGGATGTGGCATAAGGAGGAACACTTGGGACTGAGAGGATTGGTGAGATTGGGTGAGCAAATGCAGACCCTTTAAAGCACAAATGCCTGGCACCCATTCCATGGGTCCCAACTCTCCAGGTTGAAGGGAATATTACTACAGTTATAACATGTACGGGGAACCGAGAGAACGGACCCACTGTGAATACGAAAGATTTCTAAAACTCAACGAACAGTCCCTCTCCTAGTGCTCCAGTTTGACTTTCCATCTGCTTTACTATCAATCTACCAACTTGGAGAGACAGCCCCTTTAACTTCCTGGTCTTCACACGTTTCCAAATTGGCAGAGGATGAAAGGGAAGAGGGAGAACCAATGAGAGAGTAGCTGTTAGGCATTTGGACGGGCACATATCACTCTAACTTCCCGGCAGGAAGAAGAATTAACCAAAGTCTCAGCCCCACACCAGGAACAGGTATAGGTCCTGAACCAAGATTTTGGACGTGCGGTCAGCTCACCAAAAAAGAGTTGAAAAATGGAGCTCAGGGGCACAGCAATTCACAAACTGGGAGAGTAATAAAGGACAACTATCGTGCAAAAATCTGTTAAGGGAAGGCAACGAGGTGGACTTGAAAGCGCGGAAGAATAGCAGGAAACAGATTTCAAGAGGTACGTTGGAATCGCCTTTAAAGCACAGGAAGAGGGGCACAACTTCGACAATGTTGCACTTGGCCAAAAAGGGCGTATGCGTTTTCTCCTGAATATATTCAGGAGAAAATGCATACGACCTTTTTGGCCAAGCAAGCAAGCGGTCAATGCAAATCTGCACTACGAAGAAGTATCACTTCCCACAGGTCATAAGGGAAATCCACAAAATGTGTAAAAACCAGAAATGCAAGACAAGCCCTGGAGAACAGGGAGCCTTGTTATGCTGATGGGCGGGACGTAAATTGCCAACTGCCTCTCTGGAGGAGTGCATTGTGTTCCCTAAAACAAGTAAACAACAGAGCTACAGAGCAAAGGGCACTTCCAGTCTAGGGAATATACCTAGGGAAAACTGAAAATCAATAAGACAGAGCCACCCCAAAATTTAGGGCTGCACTGCTTACAAGGACCTCAACTTGGGTACAACTTAAATATCCCAGGAACTATAAAAATGGTTCAAAAAATTGTGGTACTTACATACGATGGAATATCCGTCAGCCATGAAATCAATGTCATAAGACCAGTAGCAGCAAAATGGGTGGATTCAGGTACGATGATTCTAAGTGAAATAAGTCACACAGAAAAAGAAACTTATCATAAGAAATCACTTATGAAGATCCTGTAAACATGGCTACACTTGAACTGAGTTAGGAAAGAGAACAGTTTCTCTCATTTAGAAAACACTCTTATGCCTGCTTAAGGGGGAAGGAGAGGTGGGGTGATGCATAAAACCAGAGTTTGATATAAGCACAGGTACCGTTCCAAAAACCAACTATGGAATAGACAAGATCTACACCTTCCTCAGTGAAAGGGACTCAAAACCCCATATTTCCCGCAGAGGAATATTTCTGACTAGTAAGAATCTTAAAGCCTATGTATTGATATGTCACCGTAAGGGAATCAAGTGTGTCTAGACTGGCATAAACATGGCAGCGAGAATCAAATCAAACCCACTATAAAAAGGAATTTCAAAAACAAAACAAAAAAACCTGGAAATTCTTTACATTTCCTTCAGGGTTTCTGATGAAACCTGGAATGACCCTATCTACAACGACAGCTGGATGTGGCATAAGGCTGGACACTTGGGACTGAGAGGATTGGTGAGATTGGGTGAGCAAATGCAGACCCTTTAAAGCACAAATGCCTGGCACCCATTCCATGGGTCCCAACTCTCCAGGTTGAAGGGAATATTACTACAGTTATAACATGTACGGGAAACCTAGAGAATGGACACACTCTGAATACGAAAGATTTCTAAAACTCAACGAATAGTCCCTCTCCTGGTGCTCCGGTTTGACTTTCCATCTGCTTTACTATCAACCTCCCACCTTGGAGAGACAGCCCCTTTAACCTCCTGTTTCGCACAGGTTTCCAATTTGGCAGAGGATGAAAGGGAAGAGGGAGAACCAATGAGAGAGTAGCTGTTAGGCATTTGGACGGGCACATATCACTCTAACTTCCCAGAAGGAAGAAGAATTAACCAAAGTCTCAGCCCCCCACCGGGAACAAGCATAAATCCTGAACCAAAATTTTGGACTTGCGGTCAGCTCACAAAAAACGAGTTGAAAAATGGAGCTCAAGGGCACAGCAATTCACAAACTGGCCGAGTAATAAAGGACAACTATCGTCCAAAATTCTGTTAAGGGAAGGCAACGAGGCGGACTTGAAAGCGAGGCAGCATAGCAGGAAACAGATATCAAGAGGTACGTTGGAATCGCCTTTAAAGCACAGGAAGAGGGGCACAACTTCGACAATGATACACTTGGTCAAAAAGGGCGTATGCGTTTTCTCCTGAATATATTCAAGAGAAAACGCATATGCCCATTTTGGCTAAGCAAGCAAGCGGGCAATGCAAATCTGCACTACAAAGAAGTATCACTTCCCACCGGTCAAAAGGGACATCCACAAAATGTGTAGAAACCAGAAAGGCAAGACATGCCCTGGAGAACAGGGAGCCTTGTTATGCTGATAGGCACGATTTAAACTGCCAACTGCCTCTCTGGAGGAGTGCATTGTGTTCCCTAAAACAAGTAAACAACAGAGCTACAGAGCCAAGGGCACTTCCAGTCTAGGGTATATACCTTGGGAAAACTGAAAATCAATAAGACAGAGCCACCCCAAAATTTAGGGCTGCACTGCTTCCAAGGACCTCAACTTGGGTACACCTTAAATATCACAGGATATATAAAAATGGTTCAAAAAATTGGGGTACTTACGTACGATGGAATATCCCTCAGCCATGAAATCAATGTCATAAGACCAGTAGCAGCAAAATGGGTGGATTCAGGTACGATGATTCTAAGTGAAATAAGTCACACAGAAAAAGAAACTTATCATAAGATATCACTTATGAAGATCCTGTAAACATGGCTACACTTGAACTGAGTTAGGAAAGAGGACAGTGTCCCACATTTAGAAAACACTCTTATGCCTGCTTAAGGGGGAAGGAAGGTGGGGTGATGCATAAAACCAGAGTTTGATATAAGCACAGGTAGCGTTCCAAAAACCAACTATGGAATAGACAAGACCTACACCTTCCTCAGTGAAAGGGACTCAAAACCCCATATTTCCCGCAGAGGAATATATGTGACTAGTAAGAATCTTAAAACCTATGTATTGATATGTCTCCGTAAGGGAATCAAGTGTGTCTAGACTGGCATAAACATGGCAGCGAGAATCAGCTCAAACCCACTATAAAAAGGAATTTCAAAAGCAAAACAAAAAAACTGGGAAATTCTTTACAATTCCTTCAAGGTCTCTGATGAAACCTGGAATGACCCTATCTACAATAACAGCTGGATGTGGCATAAGGCTGGACACTTGGGACTGAGAGGATTGGTGAGATTGGGTGAGCAAATGCAGACCCTTTAAAGCACAGATGCCTGGCACCCATTCCATGGGTCCCAACTCTCCCGGTTGAAGGGAATATTACTACAGTTATAAAATGTACGGGAATCCTAGAGAACGGACACACTGTGAATACGAAAGGTTTCTAAAACTCAATGAATAGTCCCTCTCCTGGTGCTCCGGTTTGACTTTCCATCTGCTTTACTCCCAATCTCCCAACTTGGAGAGACAGCCCCTTTAACCTCCTGGTTCGCACAGGTTGCCAATTTGGCATAGGATGAAAGGGAAGAGGGAGAACCAATGAGAGAGTAGCTGTTAGGCATTTGGACGGGCACATATCACTCTAACTTCCCGGCAGGAAGAAGAATTAACCAAAGTCTCAGCCCCCCACCGGGAACCAGCATAGGTCCTGAACCAAAATTTTGGACTTGCGGTCAGCTCACCAAAAACGAGTTGAAAAATGCAGCTCAGGGGCACAGCAATTCACAAACTGGCTGAGTAATAAAGGAAAACTATCATCCAAAAATCTGTTGAGGGAAGGCAACGAGGCGGACTTGAAAGCGAGGCAGAATAGCAGGAAACAGATTTCAAGAGGTACGTTGGAATCGCCTTTAATGCACAGGAAGAGGGGCACAACTTCGACAATGATGCACTTGGCCAAAAAGGGCGTATGCGTTTTCTCCTGAATATATTCGGGAGATAACACATACGCCCTTTTTGGCCAAGCAAGGAAGCGGGCAATGCAAATCTGCTTTACAAAGACGTATCACTTCCCACCAGTCAAAAGGGACATCCACAAAATGTGTAAAAACCAGAAAGGCAAGACAGGCCCTGGAGAACAGGGAGCCTTGTTATGCTGATGGGCGGGATATAAATTGCCAACTGCCTCTCTGGAGGAGTGCATGGTGTTCCCTAAAACAAGTAAACAACAGAGCTACAGAGCCAAGGGCACTTCCAGTCTAGGGAATATACCATGGAAAAATTGAAAATCAATAAGACAGAGCCACCCCAAAATTTAGGGCTGCACTGCTTACAAGGACCTCAACTTGGGTACACCTTAAATATCCCAGGAAATATAAAAATGGTTCAAAAAATTGTGGTACTTACGTATGATGGAATATCCCTCAGCCATGAAATCAATGTCATAAGACCAGTAGCAGCAAAATGGGTGGATTCAGGTACGATGATTCTAAGTGAAATAAGTCACAGAGAAAAAGAAACTTATCATAAGATATCTCTTATGAAGATCCTGTAAACATGGCTACACTTGAACTGAGTTAGGAAAGAGAACAGTGTCTCACATTTAGAAAACACTCTTATGCCTGCTTAAGGGGGAAGGAGAGGTGGGTTGATGCATAAAACCAGAGTTTGATATAAGCACAGGTACCGTTCCAAAAACCAACTATGGAATAGACAAGACCTACACCTTCCTCAGTGAAAGGGACTCAAAACCCCATATTTCCCGCAGAGGAATATATCTGACTAGTAAGAATCTTAAAACCTATGTATTGATATGTCTCCGTAAGGGAATCAAGTGTGTCTAGACTGGCATAAACATGGCAGCGAGAATCAGCTCAAACCCACTATAAAAAGGAATTTCAAAAACAAAACAAAAAAACTGGGAAATTCTTTACAATTCCTTCAGGGTCTCTGATGAAACCTGGAATGACCCTATCTACAATGACAGCTGGATGTGGCATAAGGCTGGACACTTGGGACTGAGAGGATTTGTGAGATTGGGTGAGCAAATGCAGAACCTTTAAAGCAATAATTCATGGCACCCATTCCATGGGTCCCAACTCTCCAGGTTGAAGGGAATACTACTACAGTTATAACATGTGCGGGAAACCTAGTGAACGGACACACTGTGAATACGAAAGGTTTCTAAAACTCAATGAATAGTCCCTCTCCTGGTGCTCCGGTTTGACTTTCCATCTGGTTTATTACCAATCTCCCAACTTGGAGAGACAGCCTCTTTAACCTCCTGGTTCTCACAGGTTTCCAATTTGGCAGAGGATGAAAGGGAAGAGGGAGAACCAATGAGAGAGTAGCTGTTAGGCATTTGGACGGGCACATATCACTGTAATTTCCCGGCAGGAAGAAGAATTAACCAAAGTCTCAGCCCCCCACCAGGAACCAGCATAGGTCCTGAACCAAAATTTGGACTTGCGGTCAGCTCACCAAAATCGAGTTAAAAATGTAGCTCAGGGGCACAGCAATTCACAAACTGGCCGAGTAATAAAGGACAACTATCGTTCAAAAATCTGTTGAGGGAAGGCAACGAGGCGGACTTGAAAGCGAGGCAGAATAGCAGGAAACAGATTTCAAGAGGTACGTTGGAATCGCCTTTAAAGCACAGGAAGAGGGGCACAACTTCGACAATGATGCACTTGGCCTAAAAGGGCGTCTGCGTTTTCTCCTGAATATATTCAGGAGAAAACGCACACACCATTTTTGGCCAAGCAAGCAAGCGGGCAATGCAAATCTGCACTACAAAGAAGTATCACTTCCCACAGGTCAAAAGGGACATCCACAAAATGTGGAAAAACCAGAAAGGCAAGACAGGCCCTGGAGAACAGGGAGCCTTGTTATGCTGATGGGCGGGATGTAAATTGCCAACTGCCTCTCTGGAGGAGTGCATTGTGTTCCCTAAAACAAGTAAACAACAGAGCTACAGAGCCAAGGCCACTTCCAGTCTAGGGAATATACCTTGGGAAAACTGAAAATCAATAAGACAGAGCCACCCCAAAATTTAGGGCTGCACTGCTTACAAGGACCTCAACTTGGGTACACCTTAAATATCCCAGGAAATATAAAAATGGTTCTAAAAATTGTGGTACTTACGTACGATGGAATATCCCTCAGCCATGAAATCAATGTCATAAGACCAGTAGCAGCAAAATGGGTGGATTCAGGTACGATGATTCTAAGTGAAATAAGTCACAGAGAAAAAGAAACTTATCATAAGATATCTCTTATGAAGATCCTGTAAACATGGCTACACTTGAACTGAGTTAGGAAAGAGAACAGTGTTTCACATTTAGAAAACACTCTTATGCCTGCTTAAGGGGGAAGGAGAGCTGGGGTGATGCATAAAACCAGAGTTTGATATAAGCACAGGTACCGTTCCAAAAACCAACTATGGAATAGACAAGACCTACACCTTCCTCAGTGAAAGGGACTCAAAACCCCATATTTCCCGCAGAGGAATATATCTGACTAGTAAGAATCTTAAAACCTATGTATTGATATGTCTCCGTAAGGGAATCAAGTGTGTCTAGACTGGCATAAACATGGCAGCGAGAATCAGCTCAAACCCACTATAAAAAGGAATTTCAAAAACAAAACAAAAAAACTGGGAAATTCTTTACAATTCCTTCAGGGTCTCTGATGAAACCTGGAATGACCCTATCTACAATGACAGCTGCATGTGGAATAAGGAGGGACACTTGGGACTGAGACGATTGGTGAGATTGGGTGAGCAAATGCAGACCATTTAAAGCACAAATGCCTGGCACGCATTCCATGGGTCCCAACTCTCCAGGTTGAAGGGAATATTACTACAGTTATAAAATGTACGGGAATCCTAGAGAACGGACACACTGTGAATACGAAAGGTTTCTAAAACTCAATGAATAATCCCTCTCCTGGTGCTCCGGTTTGACTTTCCATCTGCTTTACTATCAATCTAGCAACTTGGAGGGACAGCCCCTTTAACCTCCTGGTTTGCACAGGTTTCCAATTTGGCAGAGGATGAAAGGGAAGAGGGAGAACCAATGAGAGAGTAGCTCTTAGGCATTTGGACGGGCACATATCATTCTAACTTCCGGCAGGAAGAAGAATTAACCAAAGTCTCAGCCCCCCACCGGGAAACAGTATAGGTCCTGAACCAAAATCTTGGACATGCGGTTAGCTCACAGAAACGAGTTGAAAAATGGAGCTCAGGGGCACAGCAATTCACAAACTGGCCGAGTAATAAAGGACAACTATCGTCCAAAAATCTGTTGAGGCAAGGCAAAGAGGCGGACTTGAATGCGAGGCAGAATAGCAGGAAACAGATTTCAAGAGGTACGTTGGAATCGCCTTTAAAGCACAGGAACAGGGGCACAACTTCGACAATGATGCACTTGGCGAAAAAGGGCGTATGCGTTTTCTCCTGAATATATTCAGGAGAAAACGCATAAGACCTTTTTTGCCAATCAAGCAAGCGGGCAATGCAAATCTGTACTACAAAGAAGTATCACCTCCCACCGGTCAGAAGGGACATCCACAAAATGTGTAAAAACCAGAAAGGCAAGACAGGCCCTGGAGAACAGGGTGCCTTGTTATGCTGATGTGGGGGATGTAAATTGCCAACTGCCTCTCTGGAGGAGTGCATTGTGTTCCCTAAAACAAGTAAACAACAGAGCTACAGAGCCAAGGGCACTTCCAGTCTAGGGAATATACCTTGGGAAAACTGAAAATCAATAAGACAGAGCCACCCCAAAATTTAGGGCTGCACTGCTTACAAGGACCTCAACTTGGGTACACCTTAAATATCCCAGGAAATATAAAAATGGTTCAAAAAATTGTGGTACTTACGTACGATGGAATATCCCTCAGCCATGAAATCAATGTCATAAGACCAGGAGCAGGAAAATGGGTGGATTCAGGTACGATTATTCTAAGTGAAATAAGTCACAGAGAAAAAGAAACTTATCATAAGATATCACTTATGAAGATCCTGTAAACATGGCTACACTTGAACTGAGTTAGGAAAGTGAACAGAGTCTCACATTTAGAAAACACTCTTATGCCTGCTTAAGGGGGAAGGAGAGGTGGGTTGATGCATAAAACCAGAGTTTGATATAAGCACAGGTACCGTTCCATAAACCAACTATGGAATAGACAAGACATACACCTTACTCAGTGAAAGGGACTCAAAACCCCATATTTCCCGCAGAGGAATATATCTGACTAGTAAGAATCTTAAAACCTATGTATTGATATGTCTCCGTAAGGGAATCAAGTGTGTCTAGACTGGCATAAACATGGCAGCGAGAATCAGCTCAAACCCACTATAAAAAGGAATTGCAAAAACAAAACATAAAAACTGGGAAATTCTTTACAATTCCTTCAGGGTCTCTGATGAAACCTGGAATGACCGTATCTACACCGACAGCTGGATGTGGCATAAGGCTGGACCCATGGGACTGAGAGGATTGGTGAGATTGGGTGAGCAAATGCAGTCCCTTTAAAGCACAAATGCCTGGCACCCATTCCATGGGTCCCAACTCTCCAGGTTGAAGGGAATATTACTACAGTTATAACATGTACGGGAAACCTAGAGAATGGACCCTCTGTGAATACGAAAGGTTTCTATAACTCAACGAATACTCCCTCTCCTGTTGCTCCAGTTTGACTTTCCATCTGCTTTACTATAAATCTCCCAACTTGGAGAGACAGCCCCTTTAACCTCCTGTTCGCACAGGTTTCCAATTTGGCAGAGGATGAAAGGGAAGAGGGAGAACCAATGAGAGAGTAGCTGTTAGGCATTTGGACGGACGCATATCACTCAAATTTCCCAGGAGGAAGAAGAATTAACCAAAGTCTCTGCCCCCCACCGGGAACCAGTATAGGTCCTGAACCAAAATATTGGACTTGCGGTCAGCTCACCAAAAACGAGTTGAAAAATGGAGCTCAGGGGCACAGCAATACACAAACTGGCCGAGTAATAAAGGACAACTATCGTCCAAAAATCTGTTAAGGAAAGGCAACGAGGCGGACTTGAAAGCGAGGCAGAATAGCAGGAAACAGATTTCAAGAGGTACGTTGGAATCGCCTTTAAAGAACAGGAAGAGGGGCACAACTTCGACAATGTTGCACTTGGCCAAAGAGGGCGTATGCGTTTTCTCCTGAATATATTCAGGAGAAAACGCATACGCCCTTTTTGGCCAAGCAAGCAAGCTGGCAATGCAAATCTGCACTACAAAGAAGTATCACTTCCCACCGGTCAAAAGGGACATCCACAAAATGTGTAAAAACCAGAAAGGCAAGCCAGGCCCTGGAGAACAGGGAGCTTTGCTAGTCTGATGGGCGGGATGTAAATTGCCAACTGCCTCTCTGGAGGAGTGCATTGTGTTCCCTAAAACAAGTAAACAACAGAGCTACAGAGCCAAGGGCACTTCCAGTCTAGGGAATATACCTTGGGAAAACTGAAAATCAATAAGACAGAGCCACCCCAAAATTTAGGGCTGCACTGCTTACAAGAACCTCAACTTGGGTACACCTTAAATATCCCAGGAAATATAAAAATGGTTCAAAAATTGTGGTACTTACGTACGATGGAATATCCCTCAGCCATGAAATCAATGTGATAAGACCAGTAGCAGCAAAATGGGTGGATTCAGGTACGATGATTCTAAGTGAAATAAGTCACAGAGAAAAAGAAACTTATCATAAGATATCACTTATGAAGATCCTGTAAACATGGCTACACTTGAACTGAGTTAGGAAAGAGAACAGAGTCTCACATTTAGAAAACACTCTTATGCCTGCTTAAGGGTGAAGGAGAGGTGGGGTGATGCATAAAACCAGAGTTTGATATAAGCACAGGTACCGTTCCAAAAACCAACTATGGAATAGCCAAGACCTACAGTTTCCTCAGTGAAAGGGACTTAAAACCCCATATTTCCCGCAGAGGAATATATCTGACTAGTAAAAATCTTAAAACCTATGTATTGATATGTCTCCGTAAGGGAATCAAATGTGTCTAGACTGGCATAAACATGGCAGCGAGAATCAGCTCAAACCCACTATAAAAAGGAATTTCAAAAACAATACAAAAAAAACTGGGAAATTCTTTACAATTCCTTCAGGGTCTCTGATGAAACCTGGAATGACCCTATCTACAATGACAGCTGGATGTGTCATAAGGCTGGACACTTGGGACAGAGAGGATTGGTGAGATTGGGTGAGAAAATGCAGACCCTTTAAAGCACAAATGCCTGGCACCCATTCCATGGGTCCCAACTCTCCAGGTTAAAGGGAATATTACTACAGCTATAACATGTACGGGAAACCTAGAGAACGGACCCACTGTGAATACGAATGGTTTCTAAAACTCAACGAATTGTCCCTCTCCTGGTGCTCCGGTTTGACTTTCCATCTGCTTTACTATCAACCTCCCAACTTGGAGAGACAGCCCCTTTAACCTCCTGGTTCGCACAGGATGCCAATTTGGCACAGGATGAAAGGGTAGAAGGAGAACCAATGAGAGAGTAGCTGTTAGGCATTTGGACCGTCATATATCACTCTAATTTCTCTGCAGGAAGAAGAATTAACCAATGCCTCAGCCAACCACCGGGAACCAGTATAGGTCCTGAACCAAAATATTGGACTTGCGGTCAGCTCACAAAAAACGAGTTGAAAAATGGAGCTCAGGGGCACATCAATTCACAAACTGGGAGAGTAATAAAGGACAACTATCGTCCAAAAATCTGTTGAGGGAAGGCAACGAGGCGGACTTGAAAGCGAGGCAGAATAGCAGGAAACATATTTCAAGAGGTACGTTGGAATCACCTTTAAAGCACAGGAAGAGGGGCACAACTTCGACAATGATGCAATTGGCCAAAAAGGGCGTATGCGTTTCCTCCTGAATATATTCATGAGAAAACGCATACACCCTTTTTGGCCAAGCAAGCAAGCGGGGAATGCAAATCTGCACTACAAAGAAGTATCACGTCCCACCGGTCAAAAGGGACATCCACAAAATGTGTAAAAACCAGAAAGGCAAAACAAGCCCTGGAGAACAGGGAGCCTTGTTATGCTGATGGGCGGGATGTAAATTGCCAACTGCCTCTCTGGAGGAGTATATTGTGTTCCTTAAAACAAGTAAAGAACAGAGCTAAAGAGCCAAGGGCACTTTCAGTCTAGGGAATATACCTTGGGAAAACTGAAAATCAATAAGAGAGAGCCACCCCAAAATTTAGGGCTGCACTGCTTACAAGGACCTCAACTTGGGTACACCTTAAATATCCCAGGAAATATAAAAATGGTTCAAAAATTGTGGTACTTACTTACAATGGAATATCCCTCAGCCATGAAATCAATGTCATAAGACCAGTAGCAGCAAAATGGGTGGATTCAGGTACGATGATTCTAAGTGAAATAAGTCACAGAGAAAAAGAAACTTATCATAACATATCACTTATGAAGATCCTGTAAACATGGCTACACTTGAACTGAGTTAGGAAAGTGAACAGTGTCTCACATTTAGAAAACACTCTTATGCCTGCTTAAGGGGGAAGGAGAGGTGGGGTGATGAATAAAACCAGAGTTTGATATAAGCACAGGTACCGTTCCAAAAACCAACTATGGAATAGACAAGACCTACACATTCCTCAGTGAAAGGGACTCAAAACCGCATATTTCCCGCAGAGGAATATATCTGACTAGTAAGAATCTTAAAACCTATGTATTGATATGTCTCTGTAAGGGAATCAAGTGTGTCTAGACTGGCATAAACATGGCAGCGAGAATCAGCTCAAACCAACTATAAAAAGGAATTTCAAAAACAAACCTAAAAAACTGGGAAAATCTTTACAATTCCTTCAGTGTCTCTGATGATACCTGGAATGACCCTATCTACAACGACAGCTGGATGTGGCATAAGGCTGGACACTTGGGACTAAGACGATTGGTGAGATTGGGTGAGCAAATGCCGACGCTTTAAAGCAGTAAGGCATGGCACCCATTCCATGGGTCCAAACGCTCCAGGTTGAAGGGAATATTACTACAGTTATAACATGTACGGGAAACCTAGAGAACGGACACATTGTGAATACGAAAGGTTTCTAAAACTCAACGAATAATCCCTCTCCTGCGGCTCCGGTTTGACATTCCATCTGCTTTACTATCAATCTCCCAACTTGGAGAGACAGCCCCTTTAACCCCCTGGTTCGCACAGGTTGCCAATTTGGCAGAGGATGAAAGGGAAGAGGGAGAACCAATCAGAGAGTAGCTGTTAGGCATTTGGACGGTCACATATCACTGTAATTTCCCTGCAGGAAGAAGAATTAACCAAAGTCTCAGCCCCCCACCGGGAATCAGCATACGTCCTGAACCAAAATTTTGGACTTGCGGTCAGCTCACAAAAAACGAGTTGAAAAATGGAGGTCAGGGGCACAGCAATTCACAAAGTGGCCGTGTAATAAAGGACAACTATCGTCCAAAAATCTGTTAAGGGAAGGCATCGAGGGGGACGTGAAAGCTAGGCAGAATAGCAGGAAACAGATTTCAAGAGGTACGTTGGAATCGCCTTTAAAGCACAGGAAGAGGGGCACAACTTCGACAATGTTGCACTTGGCCAAAAAGGGCGTATGTGTTTTCTCCTGGATATATTCAGGAGAAAACTCATACGCCCTTTTTGGCCAAGCAAGCAAGCTGGCAATGCAAATCTGCACTACAAAGAAGTATCACATCCCATCGGTCAAAAGGGACATCCACAAAATGTGTAAAAACCAGAATGTCAAGACAGGCCCTGGAGAACAGGGAGCCTTGTTATGCTGATGGGCGGGATGTAAATTGCCAACTGCCTCTCTGGAGGAGTGCATTGTGTTCCCTAAAAGAAGTAAACAACAGAGCTAAAGAGCCAAGGGCACTTCCAGTCTAGGTATTATACCTTGGGAAAACTGAAAATCAATAAGACAGAGCCACCCCAAAATTTAGGGCTGCACTGCTTACAAGGACCTCAACTTGGGTACACCTTAAATATCCCAGGAAATATAAAAATGGTTCAAAAAATTGTGGTACTTACGTATGATGGAATATCCCTCAGCCATGAAATCAATGTCATAAGACCATTGGCAGCAAAATGGGAGGATTCAGGTACGATGATTCTAAGTGAAATAAGTCACATAGAAAAAGAAACTTATCATAAGATATCACTTATGAAGATCCTGTAAACATGGCTACACTTGAACAGAGTTAGGAAAGAGAACAGTGTCTCACATTTAGAAAACACTCTTATGCCTGCTTAAGGGGGAAGGAGAGGTGGGGTGATGCATAAAACCAGAGTTTGATAGAAGCACAGGTACCGTTCCAGAAACCAACTATGGAATAGACAAGACCTACACCTTCCTCAGTGAAAGGGACTCAAAACCCCATATTTCCCGCAGAGGAATATATCTGACTAGTAAGAATCTTAAAACCTATGTATTGATATGTCTCTGTAAGGGAATCAAGGGTGTCTAGACTGGCATAAACATGGCAGCGAAAATCAGCTCAAACCCACTATAAAAAGGAATTTCAAAAACAAAACAAAAAAACTGGGAAATTCTTTACAATTCCTTCAGGGTCTCTGATAAAACCTGAAATGACCCTATCTACAATGACAGCTGGATCTGGCATGAGGAGGGACACTTGGTACTGAGACGATTGGTGAGATTGGGTGAGCAAATGCAGACCCTTTAAAGCACAAATGCCTGGCACCCATTCCATGGGTCCCAACTCTCCAGGTTGAAGGTACTATTACTACAGTTATAACATGTACGGGAAACCTAGAGAACGGACACACTGTGAATTCGAAAGGTTTCTAAAACTCAACGAATAGTCCCACTCCTACTGCTCCTGTTTGACTTTCCATCTGCTTTACTATCAATCTCCCAACTTGGAGAGACAACCCCTTTAACCTCCTGGTTCGCACAGGTTTCCAATTTGGCAGAGGATGAAAGGGAAGAGGGAGAACCAATGAGAGAGTAGCTGTTAGGCATTTGGACGGGCACATAGCACTCTAACTTCCCGGCAGGAAGAAGAATTAACCATAGTCTCAGCCCCCCACCGGGAACCAGCATAGGTCCTGAACCAAAATTTTGGAGTTGCGGTCAGCTCACAAAAAACGAGTTGAAAAATGGAGCTCAGGGGCACAGCAATTCACAAACTGGCCGAGTAATAAAGGACAACTATCGTCCAAAAATCTGTTGAGGGAAGGCAACGCGGCGGACTTGAAAGCGAGGCAGAATAGCAGGAAACAGATTTCAAGAGGTACGTTGGAATCGCCTTTAAAGCACAGGAAGAGGGCACAACTACGACAATGATGCACTTGGCCAAAAAGGGCGTATGCGTTTTCTCCTGAATATATTTAGTAGAAAACGCATAGGCCCTTTTTGGCCAAGCCAGCAAGCAGGCAATGCAAATCTGCACTACAAAGACGTATCACTTCCCACCAGTCAAAAGGGACATCCACAAAATGTGTAAAAACCAGAAAGGCAAGACAGGCCCTGGAGAACAGGGAGCCTTGTTATGCTGAGGGGCGGGATGTAAATTGACAACTGCCTCTCTGGAGGAGTATATTGTGTTCCCTAAAACAAGTAAAGAACAGAGCTAAAGAGCAAAGGGCACTTCCAGACTAGGGAATATACCTTGGGAATTCTGAAAATCAATAAGACAGAGCCACCCCAAAATTTAGGGCTGCACTGCTTACAAGGACCTCAACTTGGGTACAGCTTAAATATCCCAGGAAATATAAAAATGGTTCAAAAAATTGTGGTACTTACGTACGATGGATTATCCCTCAGCCATGAAATCAATGTCATAAGACCAGTAGCAGCAAAATGGGTGGATTCAGGTACGATGATTCTAAGTGAAATAAGTTACACAGAAAAAGAAACTTATCATAAGATATCACTTATGAAGATCCTGTAAACATGGCTACACTTGAACAGAGTTAGGAAAGAGAACAGTGTCTCACATTTAGAAAACACTCTTATGCCTGCTTAAGGGGGAAGGAGAGGTGGGGTGATGCATAAAACCAGAGTTTGATATAAGCACAGGTACCGTTCCAAAAACCAACTATGGAATAGACAAGACCTACACCTTCCTCAGTGAAAGGGACTCAAAACCCCATATTTCCCGCAGAGGAATATATCTGACTAGAAAGAATATTAAAACCTATGTATTGATATGTCTCCGTAAGGGAATCATGTGTGTCTAGACTGGCATAAACATGGCAGCGAGAATCAGCTCAAACCCACTATAAAAAGGAATTTCAAAAACAAAACAAAAAAAACTGGGAAATTCTTTACAATTCCTTCAGGGTCTCTGATGAAACCTGGAATGACCCTATCTACAATGACAGCTGGATGTGGCATAAGGAGGAACACTTGGGACTGAGAGGATTGGTGAGATTGGGTGAGCAAATGCAGACCCTTTAAAGCACAAATGCCTGGCACCCATTCCATGGGTCCCAACTCTCCAGGTTGAAGGGAATATTACTACAGTTATAACATGTACGGGGAACCGAGAGAACGGACCCACTGTGAATACGAAAGATTTCTAAAACTCAACGAACAGTCCCTCTCCTAGTGCTCCAGTTTGACTTTCCATCTGCTTTACTATCAATCTACCAACTTGGAGAGACAGCCCCTTTAACTTCCTGGTCTTCACACGTTTCCAAATTGGCAGAGGATGAAAGGGAAGAGGGAGAACCAATGAGAGAGTAGCTGTTAGGCATTTGGACGGGCACATATCACTCTAACTTCCCGGCAGGAAGAAGAATTAACCAAAGTCTCAGCCCCACACCAGGAACAGGTATAGGTCCTGAACCAAGATTTTGGACGTGCGGTCAGCTCACCAAAAAAGAGTTGAAAAATGGAGCTCAGGGGCACAGCAATTCACAAACTGGGAGAGTAATAAAGGACAACTATCGTGCAAAAATCTGTTAAGGGAAGGCAACGAGGTGGACTTGAAAGCGAGGAAGAATAGCAGGAAACAGATTTCAAGAGGTACGTTGGAATCGCCTTTAAAGCACAGGAAGAGGGGCACAACTTCGACAATGTTGCACTTGGCCAAAAAGGGCGTATGCGTTTTCTCCTGAATATATTCAGGAGAAAACGCATACGCCCTTTTTGGCCAAGCAAGCAAGCGGTCAATGCAAATCTGCACTACGAAGAAGTATCACTTCCCACAGGTCATAAGGGAAATCCACAAAATGTGTAAAAACCAGAAATGCAAGACAAGCCCTGGAGAACAGGGAGCCTTGTTATGCTGATGGGCGGGATGTAAATTGCCAACTGCCTCTCTGGAGGAGTGCATTGTGTTCCCTAAAACAAGTAAACAACAGAGCTACAGAGCCAAGGGCACTTCCAGTCTAGGGAATATACCTAGGGAAAACTGAAAATCAATAAGACAGAGCCACCCCAAAATTTAGGGCTGCACTGCTTACAAGGACCTCAACTTGGGTACAACTTAAATATCCCAGGAACTATAAAAATGGTTCAAAAAATTGTGGTACTTACATACGATGGAATATCCCTCAGCCATGAAATCAATGTCATAAGACCAGTAGCAGCAAAATGGGTGGATTCAGGTACGATGATTCTAAGTGAAATAAGTCACAGAGAAAAAGAAACTTATCATAAGAAATCACTTATGAAGATCCTGTAAACATGGTTACACTTGAACTGAGTTAGGAAAGAGAACAGTTTCTCTCATTTAGAAAACACTCTTATGCCTGCTTAAGGGGGAAGGAGAGGTGGGGTGATGCATAAAACCAGAGTTTGATATAAGCACAGGTACCGTTCCAAAAACCAACTATGGAATAGACAAGATCTACACCTTCCTCAGTGAAAGGGACTCAAAACCCCATATTTCCCGCAGAGGAATATTTCTGACTAGTAAGAATCTTAAAGCCTATGTATTGATATGTCACCGTAAGGGAATCAAGTGTGTCTAGACTGGCATAAACATGGCAGCGAGAATCAAATCAAACCCACTATAAAAAGGAATTTCAAAAACAAAACAAAAAAACCTGGAAATTCTTTACATTTCCTTCAGGGTTTCTGATGAAACCTGGAATGACCCTATCTACAACGACAGCTGGATGTGGCATAAGGCTGGACACTTGGGACTGAGAGGATTGGTGAGATTGGGTGAGCAAATGCAGACCCTTTAAAGCACAAATGCCTGGCACCCATTCCATGGGTCCCAACTCTCCAGGTTGCAGGGAATATTACTACAGTTATAACATGTACGGGAAACCTAGAGAATGGACACACTCTGAATACGAAAGATTTCTATAACTCAACGAATAGTCCCTCTCCTGGTGCTCCGGTTTGACTTTCCATCTGCTTTACTATCAACCTCCCACCTTGGAGAGACAGCCCCTTTAACCTCCTGTTTCGCACAGGTTTCCAATTTGGCAGAGGATGAAAGGGAAGAGGGAGAACCAATGAGAGAGTAGCTGTTAGGCATTTGGACGGGCACATATCACTCTAACTTCCCAGAAGGAAGAAGAATTAACCAAAGTCTCAGCCCCCCACCGGGAACAAGCATAAATCCTGAACCAAAATTTTGGACTTGCGGTCAGCTCACAAAAAACGAGTTGAAAAATGGAGCTCAAGGGCACAGCAATTCACAAACTGGCCGAGTAATAAAGGACAACTATCGTCCAAAATTCTGTTAAGGGAAGGCAACGAGGCGGACTTGAAAGCGAGGCAGCATAGCAGGAAACAGATATCAAGAGGTACGTTGGGGCCTCCCTGGTGGCGCAGTGGTTGAGAGTCCGCCTGCCGATGCAGGGGATACGGGTTCGTGCCCCGGTCTGGGAGAATCCCATATGCCGCGGAGCGGCTGGGCCCGTGAGCCATGGCTGCTGGGCCTGCGCGTCCGGAGCCTGTGCTCCGCAACGGGAGAGGCCACAACAGTGAGAGGCCCGCGTACCACAAAAAAAAAAAAAAAAAAAAAAAAAAAAAAAAAAAAAAAGAGGTACGTTGGAATCGCCTTTAAAGCACAGGAAGAGGGGCACAACTTCGACAATGATACACTTGGTCAAAAAGGGCGTATGCGTTTTCTCCTGAATATATTCAAGAGAAAACGCATATGCCCATTTTGGCTAAGCAAGCAAGCGGGCAATGCAAATCTGCACTACAAAGAAGTATCACTTCCCACCGGTCAAAAGGGACATCCACAAAATGTGTAGAAACCAGAAAGGCAAGACATGCCCTGGAGAACAGGGAGCCTTGTTATGCTGATAGGCACGATTTAAACTGCCAACTGCCTCTCTGGAGGAGTGCATTGTGTTCCCTAAAACAAGTAAACAACAGAGCTACAGAGCCAAGGGCACTTCCAGTCTAGGGTATATACCTTGGGAAAACTGAAAATCAATAAGACAGAGCCACCCCAAAATTTAGGGCTGCACTGCTTCCAAGGACCTCAACTTGGGTACACCTTAAATATCACAGGATATATAAAAATGGTTCAAAAAATTGGGGTACTTACGTACGATGGAATATCCCTCAGCCATGAAATCAATGTCATAAGACCAGTAGCAGCAAAATGGGTGGATTCAGGTACGATGATTCTAAGTGAAATAAGTCACACAGAAAAAGAAACTTATCATAAGATATCACTTATGAAGATCCTGTAAACATGGCTACACTTGAACTGAGTTAGGAAAGAGGACAGTGTCCCACATTTAGAAAACGCTCTTATGCCTGCTTAAGGGGGAAGGAAGGTGGGGTGATGCATAAAACCAGAGTTTGATATAAGCACAGGTAGCGTTCCAAAAACCAACTATGGAATAGACAAGACCTACACCTTCCTCAGTGAAAGGGACTCAAAACCCCATATTTCCCGCAGAGGAATATATGTGACTAGTAAGAATCTTAAAACCTATGTATTGATATGTCTCCGTAAGGGAATCAAGTGTGTCTAGACTGGCATAAACATGGCAGCGAGAATCAGCTCAAACCCACTATAAAAAGGAATTTCAAAAGCAAAACAAAAAAACTGGGAAATTCTTTACAATTCCTTCAAGGTCTCTGATGAAACCTGGAATGACCCTATCTACAATAACAGCTGGATGTGGCATAAGGCTGGACACTTGGGACTGAGAGGATTGGTGAGATTGGGTGAGCAAATGCAGACCCTTTAAAGCACAGATGCCTGGCACCCATTCCATGGGTCCCAACTCTCCCGGTTGAAGGGAATATTACTACAGTTATAACATGTACGGGAATCCTAGAGAACGGACACACTGTGAATACGAAAGGTTTCTAAAACTCAATGAATAGTCCCTCTCCTGGTGCTCCGGTTTGACTTTCCATCTGCTTTACTCCCAATCTCCCAACTTGGAGAGACAGCCCCTTTAACCTCCTGGTTCGCACAGGTTGCCAATTTGGCATAGGATGAAAGGGAAGAGGGAGAACCAATGAGAGAGTAGCTGTTAGGCATTTGGACGGGCACATATCACTCTAACTTCCCGGCAGGAAGAAGAATTAACCAAAGTCTCAGCCCCCCACCGGGAACCAGCATAGGTCCTGAACCAAAATTTTGGACTTGCGGTCAGCTCACCAAAAACGAGTTGAAATATGGAGCTCAGGGGCACAGCAATTCACAAACTGGCCGAATAATAAAGGACAACTATCGTCCAAAAATTTGTTGAGGGAAGGCAACGAGGCGGACTTGAAAGCGAGGCAGAATAGCAGGAAACAGATTTCAAGAGGTACGTTGGAATCGCCTTTAAAGCACAGGAAGAGGGGCACAACTTCGACAACGATGCACTTGGCCAAAAATTGCGTATGCGTTTTTTCCTGAATATATTCGGGAGAAAACGCATACGCCCTTTTTGGCCAAGCAAGCAAGGGGGCAATGCAAATCTGTACTACAAAGAAGTATCACTTCCCACCGGTCAAAAGGGACATGCACAAAATGTGGAAAAACCAGAAAGGCAACACAGGCCCAGGAGAACAGGGAGCCTTGTTATGCTGATGGGCGGGATGTAAATTGCCAACTGCCTCTCTGGAGGAGTGCATTGTGTTCCCTAAAACAAGTAAACAACAGAGCTACAGAGCCAAGGCCACTTCCCATCTAGGGAATATACCTTGGGAAAACTGAAAATCAATAAGACAGAGCCACCCCAAAATTTAGGGCTGCACTGCTTACAAGGACCTCAACTTGGGTACACCTTAAATATCCCAGGAAATATAAAAATGGTTCTAAAAATTGTGGTACTTACGTACGATGGAATATCCCTCAGCCATGAAATCAATGTCATAAGACCAGTAGCAGGAAAATGGGTGGATTCAGGTACGATGATTCTAAGTGAAATAAGTCACTCAGAAAAAGAAACTTATCATAAGATATCTATTATGAAGATCCTGTAAACATGGCTACACTTGAACTGAGTTAGGAAAGAGAACAGTGTCTCACATTTAGAAAACACTCTTATGCCTGCTTAAGGGGGAAGGAGAGCTGGGGTGATGCATAAAACCAGAGTTTGATATAAGCACAGGTACCGTTCCAAAAACCAACTATGGAATAGACAAGACCTACACCTTCCTCAGTGAAAGGGACTCAAAACCCCATATTTCCCGCAGAGGAATATATCTGAGTAGTAAGAATCTTAAAATCTATGTATTGATATGTCTCCGTAAAGGAATCAAGTGTGTTTAGACTTGCATAAACATGGCAGCGAGAATCAGCTCAAACCCACTATAAAAAGGAATTTCAAAAACAAAACAAAAAAACTGGGAAATTCTTTACAATTCCTTCAGGGTCTCTGATGAAACCTGGAATGACCCTATCTACAATGACAGCTGCATGTGGCATAAGGAGGGACACTTGGGACTGAGACGATTGGTTAGATAGGGTGAGCAAATGAAGACCCTTTAAAGCAATAATGCATGGCACCCATTCCATGGGTCCCAACTCTCCAGGTTGAAGGTAATATTACTACAGTTATAACATGTACGGGAAACCTAGAGAACGGACACACTGTGAATACGAAAGGTTTCTAAAACTCAATGAATAGTTCCGCTCCTGGTGCTCCGGTTTGACTTTCCATCTGCTTTACTATCAATCTCCCAACTTGCAGAGACAGGCCCTTTAACCTCCTGGTTCGCACAGGTTTCCAATTTGGCAGAGGATTAAAGGGAAGAGGGAGAACCAATGAGAGAGTAGCTGTTAGGCATTTGGACGGGCACATATCACTCTAACTTCCCGGCAGGAAGAAGAATTAACCAAAGTCTCAGCCCCCCACCGGGAACCAGTATAGGTCCTGAACCAAAATTTTGGTCTTGCGGTCAGCTCACCAAACACGAGTTGAAAAATGGCGATCAGGGGCACAGCAATTCACAAACTGGCCGAGTAATAAAGGACAACTATCGTCCAAAAGTGTGTTGAGGGAAGGCAACGAGGCGGACTTGAAAGCGAGGCAGAATAGCACGAAACAGATTTCAAGAGGTACGTTGGAATCGCCTTTAAAGCACAGGAAGAGGGGCACAACTTCGACAATGATGCACTTGGCCAAAAAGGGCGTATGCGTTTTCTCCTGAATATATTCAGGAGAAAACGCATACGCCCTTTTTGGCCAAGCAAGCAAGCAAGCGGGCAATGCAAATCTGCACTACAAAGAAGTATCACTTCCCACCAGTCAAAAGGGACATCCAGAAAATGTGTAAAAACCAGAAAGGCAAGACAGGCCCTGGAGAACAGGGAGCCTTGTTATGCTGATGGGCGGGATGTAAATTGCCAACTGCCTCTCTGGAGGAGTGCATTGTGTTCCCTAAAACAAGTAAAGAACAGAGCTACAGAGCCAAGGGCACTTCCTGTCTAGGGAATATACCTTGGGAAAACTGAAAATCAATAAGACAGAGCCACCCCAAAATTTAGGGCTGCACAGCTTACAAGGACCTCAACTTGGGTACACCTTAAAAATCCCAGGAAATATAAAAACGGTTCTAAAAATTGTGGTACTTACGTACGATGGAATATCCTTCAGCCATGAAATCAATGTCATAAGACCAGTAGCGGCAAAATGGGTGGATTCATTTACGATGATTCTAAGTGAAATAAGTCACACAGAAAAAGAAACTTATCATAAGATATCACTTATGAAGATCCTGTAAACATGGCTACACTTGAACTGAGTTAGGAAAGAAAACAGTGTCTCCCATTTAGAAAACACTCTTATGCCTGCTTAAGCGGGAAGGAGAGGTGGGGTGATGCATAAAACCAGAGTTTGATATAAGCACAGGTACCGTTCCAAAAACCAACTATGGAATAGACAAGACCTACACCTTCCTCAGTGAAAGGGACTCAAAACCCCATATTTCCCGCAGAGGAATATAACTGACTAGTAAGAATCTTAAAACCTATGTATTGATATGTCTCCGTAAGGGAATCAAGTGTGTCTAGACTGGCATAAACATGGCAGCGAGAATCAGCTCAAACCCACTATAAAAAGGAATTTCAAAAACAAAACAAAAAAACTGGGAAATTCTTTACAATTCCTTCAGGGTCTCTGATGAAACCTGGAATGACCCTATCTACAATGACAGCTGGATGAGGCATAAGGCTGGACACTTGGGACTGAGAGGATTTGTGAGATTGGGTGAGCAAATGCAGACCCTTTAAAGCACAAATGCCTGGCACCCATTCCATGGGTCCCAACTCTCCAGGTGGAAGGGAATATTACTACAGTTTTAACATGTACGGGAAACCTAGAGAACGGACACACTGTGAATACGAAAGGTTTCTAAAACTCAACGAATAGTCCCTCTCCTGGTGCTGCGGTTTGACTTTCCATGTGCTTTACTATCAACCTCCCACCTTGGAGAGACAGCCCCTTTAACCTCCTGGTTCGCACAGGTTTCCAAATTGGCAGAGGATGAAAGGGAAGAGGGAGAACCAATGAGAGAGTAGCTTTTAGGCATTTGGACGGGCACATATCACTGTAATTTCCCGGCAGGAAGAAGAATTAACCAAAGTCTCAGCCCCCCACCGGGAACCAGCATAAGTCCTGAACCAAAATTTTGGACTTGCGGTCAGCTCACCAAAAACGAGTTGAAAAATGCAGCTCAGGGGCACAGCAATTCACAAACTGGCTGAGTAATAAAGGAAAACTATCATCCAAAAATCTGTTGAGGGAAGGCAACGAGGCGGACTTGAAAGCGAGGCAGAATAGCAGGAAACGGATTTCAAGAGGTACGTTGGAATCGCCTTTAAAGCACAGGAAAAGGGGCACAACTTCAACAATGATGCACTTGGCCAAAAAGGGCGTAAGCGTTTTCTCCTGAATATATTCAGGAGAAAACGCATAAGACCTTTTTGGCCAAGCAAGAAAGCGGGCAATGCAAAGCTGCACTACAAAGAAGTATCACTTCCCACCGGTCAAAAGGGACATCCACAAAATGTGGAAAAACCAGAAAGGCAAGACAGACCCTGGAGAACAGGGAGCCTTGTTATGCTGATGGGCGGGATGTAAATTGCCAACTGCCTCTCTGGAGGAGTGCATTGTGTTCCCTAAAACAAGTAAACAACAGAGCTACAGAGCCAAGGCCACTTCCAGTCTAGGGAATATACCTTGGGAAAACTGAAAATCAATAAGACAGAGCCACCCCAAAATTTAGGGCTGCACTGCTTACAAGGACCTCAACTTGGGTACACCTTAAATATCCCAGGAAATATAAAAATGGTTCTAAAAATTGTGGTACTTACGTACGATGGAATATCCCTCAGCCATGAAATCAATGTCATAAGACCAGTAGCAGCAAAATGGGTGGATTCAGGTACGATGATTCTAAGTGAAATAAGTCACAGAGAAAAAGAAACTTATCATAAGATATCTCTTATGAAGATCCTGTAAACATGGCTACACTTGAACTGAGTTAGGAAAGAGAACAGTGTTTCACATTTAGAAAACACTCTTATGCCTGCTTAAGGGGGAAGGAGAGCTGGGGTGATGCATAAAACCAGAGTTTGATATAAGCACAGGTACCGTTCCAAAAACCAACTATGGAATAGACAAGACCTACACCTTCCTCAGTGAAAGGGACTCAAAACCCCATATTTCCCGCAGAGGAATATATCTGACTAGTAAGAATCTTAAAACCTATGTATTGATATGTCTCCGTAAGGGAATCAAGTGTGTCTAGACTGGCATAAACATGGCAGCGAGAATCAGCTCAAACCCACTATAAAAAGGAATTTCAAAAACAAAACAAAAAAACTGGGAAATTCTTTACAATTCCTTCAGGGTCTCTGATGAAACCTGGAATGACCCTATCTACAATGACAGCTGCATGTGGAATAAGGAGGGACACTTGGGACTGAGACGATTGGTGAGATTGGGTGAGCAAATGCAGACCATTTAAAGCACAAATGCCTGGCACGCATTCCATGGGTCCCAACTCTCCAGGTTGAAGGGAATATTACTACAGTTATAAAATGTACGGGAATCCTAGAGAACGGACACACTGTGAATACGAAAGGTTTCTAAAACTCAATGAATAATCCCTCTCCTGGTGCTCCGGTTTGACTTTCCATCTGCTTTACTATCAATCTAGCAACTTGGAGGGACAGCCCCTTTAACCTCCTGGTTTGCACAGGTTTCCAATTTGGCAGAGGATGAAAGGGAAGAGGGAGAACCAATGAGAGAGTAGCTCTTAGGCATTTGGACGGGCACATATCATTCTAACTTCCGGCAGGAAGAAGAATTAACCAAAGTCTCAGCCCCCCACCGGGAAACAGTATAGGTCCTGAACCAAAATCTTGGACATGCGGTTAGCTCACAGAAACGAGTTGAAAAATGGAGCTCAGGGGCACAGCAATTCACAAACTGGCCGAGTAATAAAGGACAACTATCGTCCAAAAATCTGTTGAGGCAAGGCAAAGAGGCGGACTTGAATGCGAGGCAGAATAGCAGGAAACAGATTTCAAGAGGTACGTTGGAATCGCCTTTAAAGCACAGGAACAGGGGCACAACTTCGACAATGATGCACTTGGCGAAAAAGGGCGTATGCGTTTTCTCCTGAATATATTCAGGAGAAAACGCATAAGACCTTTTTTGCCAATCAAGCAAGCGGGCAATGCAAATCTGTACTACAAAGAAGTATCACCTCCCACCGGTCAGAAGGGACATCCACAAAATGTGTAAAAACCAGAAAGGCAAGACAGGCCCTGGAGAACAGGGTGCCTTGTTATGCTGATGTGGGGGATGTAAATTGCCAACTGCCTCTCTGGAGGAGTGCATTGTGTTCCCTAAAACAAGTAAACAACAGAGCTACAGAGCCAAGGGCACTTCCAGTCTAGGGAATATACCTTGGGAAAACTGAAAATCAATAAGACAGAGCCACCCCAAAATTTAGGGCTGCACTGCTTACAAGGACCTCAACTTGGGTACACCTTAAATATCCCAGGAAATATAAAAATGGTTCAAAAAATTGTGGTACTTACGTACGATGGAATATCCCTCAGCCATGAAATCAATGTCATAAGACCAGGAGCAGGAAAATGGGTGGATTCAGGTACGATTATTCTAAGTGAAATAAGTCACAGAGAAAAAGAAACTTATCATAAGATATCACTTATGAAGATCCTGTAAACATGGCTACACTTGAACTGAGTTAGGAAAGTGAACAGAGTCTCACATTTAGAAAACACTCTTATGCCTGCTTAAGGGGGAAGGAGAGGTGGGTTGATGCATAAAACCAGAGTTTGATATAAGCACAGGTACCGTTCCATAAACCAACTATGGAATAGACAAGACATACACCTTACTCAGTGAAAGGGACTCAAAACCCCATATTTCCCGCAGAGGAATATATCTGACTAGTAAGAATCTTAAAACCTATGTATTGATATGTCTCCGTAAGGGAATCAAGTGTGTCTAGACTGGCATAAACATGGCAGCGAGAATCAGCTCAAACCCTCTATAAAAAGGAATTGCAAAAACAAAACATAAAAACTGGGAAATTCTTTACAATTCCTTCAGGGTCTCTGATGAAACCTGGAATGACCGTATCTACACCGACAGCTGGATGTGGCATAAGGCTGGACCCATGGGACTGAGAGGATTGGTGAGATTGGGTGAGCAAATGCAGTCCCTTTAAAGCACAAATGCCTGGCACCCATTCCATGGGTCCCAACTCTCCAGGTTGAAGGGAATATTACTACAGTTATAACATGTACGGGAAACCTAGAGAATGGACCCTCTGTGAATACGAAAGGTTTCTATAACTCAACGAATACTCCCTCTCCTGTTGCTCCAGTTTGACTTTCCATCTGCTTTACTATAAATCTCCCAACTTGGAGAGACAGCCCCTTTAACCTCCTGTTCGCACAGGTTTCCAATTTGGCAGAGGATGAAAGGGAAGAGGGAGAACCAATGAGAGAGTAGCTGTTAGGCATTTGGACGGACGCATATCACTCAAATTTCCCAGGAGGAAGAAGAATTAACCAAAGTCTCTGCCCCCCACCGGGAACCAGTATAGGTCCTGAACCAAAATATTGGACTTGCGGTCAGCTCACCAAAAACGAGTTGAAAAATGGAGCTCAGGGGCACAGCAATACACAAACTGGCCGAGTAATAAAGGACAACTATCGTCCAAAAATCTGTTAAGGAAAGGCAACGAGGCGGACTTGAAAGCGAGGCAGAATAGCAGGAAACAGATTTCTAGAGGTACGTTGGAATCGCCTTTAAAGAACAGGAAGAGGGGCACAACTTCGACAATGTTGCACTTGGCCAAAGAGGGCGTATGCGTTTTCTCCTGAATATATTCAGGAGAAAACGCATACGCCCTTTTTGGCCAAGCAAGCAAGCTGGCAATGCAAATCTGCACTACAAAGAAGTATCACTTCCCACCGGTCAAAAGGGACATCCACAAAATGTGTAAAAACCAGAAAGGCAAGCCAGGCCCTGGAGAACAGGGAGCTTTGCTATGCTGATGGGCGGGATGTAAATTGCCAACTGCCTCTCTGGAGGAGTGCATTGTGTTCCCTAAAACAAGTAAACAACAGAGCTACAGAGCCAAGGGCACTTCCAGTCTAGGGAATATACCTTGGGAAAACTGAAAATCAATTAGACAGAGCCACCCCAAAATTTAGGGCTGCACTGCTTACAAGAACCTCAACTTGGGTACACCTTAAATATCCCAGGAAATATAAAAATGGTTCAAAAATTGTGGTACTTACGTACGATGGAATATCCCTCAGCCATGAAATCAATGTGATAAGACCAGTAGCAGCAAAATGGGTGGATTCAGGTACGATGATTCTAAGTGAAATAAGTCACAGAGAAAAAGAAACTTATCATAAGATATCACTTATGAAGATCCTGTAAACATGGCTACACTTGAACTGAGTTAGGAAAGAGAACAGAGTCTCACATTTAGAAAACACTCTTATGCCTGCTTAAGGGTGAAGGAGAGTTGGGGTGATGCATAAAACCAGAGTTTGATATAAGCACAGGTACCGTTCCAAAAACCAACTATGGAATAGCCAAGAACTACAGTTTCCTCAGTGAAAGGGACTTAAAACCCCATATTTCCCGCAGAGGAATATATCTGACTAGTAAAAATCTTAAAACCTATGTATTGATATGTCTCCGTAAGGGAATCAAATGTGTCTAGACTGGCATAAACATGGCAGCGAGAATCAGCTCAAACCCACTATAAAAAGGAATTTCAAAAACAATACAAAAAAAACTGGGAAATTCTTTACAATTCCTTCAGGGTCTCTGATGAAACCTGGAATGACCCTATCTACAATGACAGCTGGATGTGTCATAAGGCTGGACACTTGGGACAGAGAGGATTGGTGAGATTGGGTGAGAAAATGCAGACCCTTTAAAGCACAAATGCCTGGCACCCATTCCATGGGTCCCAACTCTCCAGGTTAAAGGGAATATTACTACAGCTATAACATGTACGGGAAACCTAGAGAACGGACCCACTGTGAATACGAATGGTTTCTAAAACTCAACGAATTGTCCCTCTCCTGGTGCTCCGGTTTGACTTTCCATCTGCTTTACTATCAACCTCCCAACTTGGAGAGACAGCCCCTTTAACCTCCTGGTTCGCACAGGATGCCAATTTGGCACAGGATGAAAGGGTAGAAGGAGAACCAATGAGAGAGTAGCTGTTAGGCATTTGGACCGTCATATATCACTCTAATTTCTCTGCAGGAAGAAGAATTAACCAATGCCTCAGCCAACCACCGGGAACCAGTATAGGTCCTGAACCAAAATATTGGACTTGCGGTCAGCTCACAAAAAACGAGTTGAAAAATGGAGCTCAGGGGCACATCAATTCACAAACTGGCCGAGTAATAAAGGACAACTATCGTCCAAAAATCTGTTGAGGGAAGGCAACGAGGCGGACTTGAAAGCGAGGCAGAATAGCAGGAAACATATTTCAAGAGGTACGTTGGAATCACCTTTAAAGCACAGGAAGAGGGGCACAACTTCGACAATGATGCAATTGGCCAAAAAGGGCGTATGCGTTTCCTCCTGAATATATTCATGAGAAAACGCATACACCCTTTTTGGCCAAGCAAGCAAGCGGGGAATGCAAATCTGCACTACAAAGAAGTATCACGTCCCACCGGTCAAAAGGGACATCCACAAAATGTGTAAAAACCAGAAAGGCAAAACAAGCCCTGGAGAACAGGGAGCCTTGTTATGCTGATGGGCGGGATGTAAATTGCCAACTGCCTCTCTGGAGGAGTATATTGTGTTCCTTAAAACAAGTAAAGAACAGAGCTAAAGAGCCAAGGGCACTTTCAGTCTAGGGAATATACCTTGGGAAAACTGAAAATCAATAAGAGAGAGCCACCCCAAAATTTAGGGCTGCACTGCTTACAAGGACCTCAACTTGGGTACACCTTAAATATCCCAGGAAATATAAAAATGGTTCAAAAATTGTGGTACTTACTTACAATGGAATATCCCTCAGCCATGAAATCAATGTCATAAGACCAGTAGCAGCAAAATGGGTGGATTCAGGTACGATGATTCTAAGTGAAATAAGTCACAGAGAAAAAGAAACTTATCATAACATATCACTTATGAAGATCCTGTAAACATGGCTACACTTGAACTGAGTTAGGAAAGTGAACAGTGTCTCACATTTAGAAAACACTCTTATGCCTGCTTAAGGGGGAAGGAGAGGTGGGGTGATGAATAAAACCAGAGTTTGATATAAGCACAGGTACCGTTCCAAAAACCAACTATGGAATAGACAAGACCTACACATTCCTCAGTGAAAGGGACTCAAAACCCCATATTTCCCGCAGAGGAATATATCTGACTAGTAAGAATCTTAAAACCTATGTATTGATATGTCTCTGTAAGGGAATCAAGTGTGTCTAGACTGGCATAAACATGGCAGCGAGAATCAGCTCAAACCAACTATAAAAAGGAATTTCAAAAACAAACCTAAAAAACTGGGAAAATCTTTACAATTCCTTCAGTGTCTCTGATGATACCTGGAATGACCCTATCTACAACGACAGCTGGATGTGGCATAAGGCTGGACACTTGGGACTAAGACGATTGGTGAGATTGGGTGAGCAAATGCCGACGCTTTAAAGCAGTAAGGCATGGCACCCATTCCATGGGTCCAAACGCTCCAGGTTGAAGGGAATATTACTACAGTTATAACATGTACGGGAAACCTAGAGAACGGACACATTGTGAATACGAAAGGTTTCTAAAACTCAACGAATAATCCCTCTCCTGCGGCTCCGGTTTGACATTCCATCTGCTTTACTATCAATCTCCCAACTTGGAGAGACAGCCCCTTTAACCCCCTGGTTCGCACAGGTTTCCAATTTGGCAGAGGATGAAAGGGAAGAGGGAGAACCAATCAGAGAGTAGCTGTTAGGCATTTGGACGGTCACATATCACTGTAATTTCCCTGCAGGAAGAAGAATTAACCAAAGTCTCAGCCCCCCACCGGGAATCAGCATACGTCCTGAACCAAAATTTTGGACTTGCGGTCAGCTCACAAAAAACGAGTTGAAAAATGGAGGTCAGGGGCACAGCAATTCACAAAGTGGCCGTGTAATAAAGGACAACTATCGTCCAAAAATCTGTTAAGGGAAGGCATCGAGGGGGACTTGAAAGCTAGGCAGAATAGCAGGAAACAGATTTCAAGAGGTACGTTGGAATCGCCTTTAAAGCACAGGAAGAGGGGCACAACTTCGACAATGTTGCACTTGGCCAAAAAGGGCGTATGTGTTTTCTCCTGGATATATTCAGGAGAAAACTCATACGCCCTTTTTGGCCAAGCAAGCAAGCTGGCAATGCAAATCTGCACTACAAAGAAGTATCACATCCCATCGGTCAAAAGGGACATCCACAAAATGTGTAAAAACCAGAATGTCAAGACAGGCCCTGGAGAACAGGGAGCCTTGTTATGCTGATGGGCGGGATGTAAATTGCCAACTGCCTCTCTGGAGGAGTGCATTGTGTTCCCTAAAAGAAGTAAACAACAGAGCTAAAGAGCCAAGGGCACTTCCAGTCTAGGTATTATACCTTGGGAAAACTGAAAATCAATAAGACAGAGCCACCCCAAAATTTAGGGCTGCACTGCTTACAAGGACCTCAACTTGGGTACACCTTAAATATCCCAGGAAATATAAAAATGGTTCAAAAAATTGTGGTACTTACGTATGATGGAATATCCCTCAGCCATGAAATCAATGTCATAAGACCATTGGCAGCAAAATGGGAGGATTCAGGTACGATGATTCTAAGTGAAATAAGTCACATAGAAAAAGAAACTTATCATAAGATATCACTTATGAAGATCCTGTAAACATGGCTACACTTGAACAGAGTTAGGAAAGAGAACAGTGTCTCACATTTAGAAAACACTCTTATGCCTGCTTAAGGGGGAAGGAGAGGTGGGGTGATGCATAAAACCAGAGTTTGATATAAGCACACGTACCGTTCCAGAAACCAACTATGGAATAGACAAGACCTACACCTTCCTCAGTGAAAGGGACTCAAAACCCCATATTTCCCGCAGAGGAATATATCTGACTAGTAAGAATCTTAAAACCTATGTATTGATATGTCTCTGTAAGGGAATCAAGGGTGTCTAGACTGGCATAAACATGGCAGCGAAAATCAGCTCAAACCCACTATAAAAAGGAATTTCAAAAACAAAACAAAAAAACTGGGAAATTCTTTACAATTCCTTCAGGGTCTCTGATGAAACCTGAAATGACCCTATCTACAATGACAGCTGGATCTGGCATGAGGAGGGACACTTGGTACTGAGACGATTGGTGAGATTGGGTGAGCAAATGCAGACCCTTTAAAGCACAAATGCCTGGCACCCATTCCATGGGTCCCAACTCTCCAGGTTGAAGGTACTATTACTACAGTTATAACATGTACGGGAAACCTAGAGAACGGACACACTGTGAATTCGAAAGGTTTCTAAAACTCAACGAATAGTCCCACTCCTACTGCTCCTGTTTGACTTTCCATCTGCTTTACTATCAATCTCCCAACTTGGAGAGACAACCCCTTTAACCTCCTGGTTCGCACAGGTTTCCAATTTGGCAGAGGATGAAAGGGAAGAGGGAGAACCAATGAGAGAGTAGCTGTTAGGCATTTGGACGGGCACATAGCACTCTAACTTCCCGGCAGGAAGAAGAATTAACCATAGTCTCAGCCCCCCACCGGGAACCAGCATAGGTCCTGAACCAAAATTTTGGAGTTGCGGTCAGCTCACAAAAAACGAGTTGAAAAATGGAGCTCAGGGGCACAGCAATTCACAAACTGGCCGAGTAATAAAGGACAACTATCGTCCAAAAATCTGTTGAGGGAAGGCAACGCGGCGGACTTGAAAGCGAGGCAGAATAGCAGGAAACAGATTTCAAGAGGTACGTTGGAATCGCCTTTAAAGCACAGGAAGAGGGCACAACTACGACAATGATGCACTTGGCCAAAAAGGGCGTATGCGTTTTCTCCTGAATATATTTAGTAGAAAACGCATAGGCCCTTTTTGGCCAAGCCAGCAAGCAGGCAATGCAAATCTGCACTACAAAGACGTATCACTTCCCACCAGTCAAAAGGGACATCCACAAAATGTGTAAAAACCAGAAAGGCAAGACAGGCCCTGGAGAACAGGGAGCCTTGTTATGCTGAGGGGCGGGATGTAAATTGACAACTGCCTCTCTGGAGGAGTATATTGTGTTCCCTAAAACAAGTAAAGAACAGAGCTAAAGAGCAAAGGGCACTTCCAGACTAGGGAATATACCTTGGGAATTCTGAAAATCAATAAGACAGAGCCACCCCAAAATTTAGGGCTGCACTGCTTACAAGGACCTCAACTTGGGTACAGCTTAAATATCCCAGGAAATATAAAAATGGTTCAAAAAATTGTGGTACTTACGTACGATGGATTATCCCTCAGCCATGAAATCAATGTCATAAGACCAGTAGCAGCAAAATGGGTGGATTCAGGTACGATGATTCTAAGTGAAATAAGTTACACAGAAAAAGAAACTTATCATAAGATATCACTTATGAAGATCCTGTAAACATGGCTACACTTGAACAGAGTTAGGAAAGAGAACAGTGTCTCACATTTAGAAAACACTCTTATGCCTGCTTAAGGGGGAAGGAGAGGTGGGGTGATGCATAAAACCAGAGTTTGATATAAGCACAGGTACCGTTCCAAAAACCAACTATGGAATAGACAAGACCTACACCTTCCTCAGTGAAAGGGACTCAAAACCCCATATTTCCCGCAGAGGAATATATCTGACTAGAAAGAATCTTAAAACCTATGTATTGATATGTCTCCGTAAGGGAATCATGTGTGTCTAGACTGGCATAAACATGGCAGCGAGAATCAGCTCAAACCCACTATAAAAAGGAATTTCAAAAACAAAACAAAAAAAACTGGGAAATTCTTTACAATTCCTTCAGGGTCTCTGATGAAACCTGGAATGACCCTATCTACAATGACAGCTGGATGTGGCATAAGGAGGAACACTTGGGACTGAGAGGATTGGTGAGATTGGGTGAGCAAATGCAGACCCTTTAAAGCACAAATGCCTGGCACCCATTCCATGGGTCCCAACTCTCCAGGTTGAAGGGAATATTACTACAGTTATAACATGTACGGGGAACCGAGAGAACGGACCCACTGTGAATACGAAAGATTTCTAAAACTCAACGAACAGTCCCTCTCCTAGTGCTCCAGTTTGACTTTCCATCTGCTTTACTATCAATCTACCAACTTGGAGAGACAGCCCCTTTAACTTCCTGGTCTTCACACGTTTCCAAATTGGCAGAGGATGAAAGGGAAGAGGGAGAACCAATGAGAGAGTAGCTGTTAGGCATTTGGACGGGCACATATCACTCTAACTTCCCGGCAGGAAGAAGAATTAACCAAAGTCTCAGCCCCACACCAGGAACAGGTATAGGTCCTGAACCAAGATTTTGGACGTGCGGTCAGCTCACCAAAAAAGAGTTGAAAAATGGAGCTCAGGGGCACAGCAATTCACAAACTGGGAGAGTAATAAAGGACAACTATCGTGCAAAAATCTGTTAAGGGAAGGCAACGAGGTGGTCTTGAAAGCGAGGAAGAATAGCAGGAAACAGATTTCAAGAGGTACGTTGGAATCGCCTTTAAAGCACAGGAAGAGGGGCACAACTTCGACAATGTTGCACTTGGCCAAAAAGGGCGTATGCGTTTTCTCCTGAATATATTCAGGAGAAAACGCATACGCCCTTTTTGGCCAAGCAAGCAAGCGGTCAATGCAAATCTGCACTACGAAGAAGTATCACTTCCCACAGGTCATAAGGGAAATCCACAAAATGTGTAAAAACCAGAAATGCAAGACAAGCCCTGGAGAACAGGGAGCCTTGTTATGCTGATGGGCGGGATGTAAATTGCCAACTGCCTCTCTGGAGGAGTGCATTGTGTTCCCTAAAACAAGTAAACAACAGAGCTACAGAGCCAAGGGCACTTCCAGTCTAGGGAATATACCTAGGGAAAACTGAAAATCAATAAGACAGAGCCACCCCAAAATTTAGGGCTGCACTGCTTACAAGGACCTCAACTTGGGTACAACTTAAATATCCCAGGAACTATAAAAATGGTTCAAAAAATTGTGGTACTTACATACGATGGAATATCCCTCAGCCATGAAATCAATGTCATAAGACCAGTAGCAGCAAAATGGGTGGATTCAGGTACGATGATTCTAAGTGAAATAAGTCACACAGAAAAAGAAACTTATCATAAGATATCACTTATGAAGATCCTGTAAACATGGCTACACTTGAACTGAGTTAGGAAAGAGGACAGTGTCCCACATTTAGAAAACGCTCTTATGCCTGCTTAAGGGGGAAGGAAGGTGGGGTGATGCATAAAACCAGAGTTTGATATAAGCACAGGTAGCGTTCCAAAAACCAACTATGGAATAGACAAGACCTACACCTTCCTCAGTGAAAGGGACTCAAAACCCCATATTTCCCGCAGAGGAATATATGTGACTAGTAAGAATCTTAAAACCTATGTATTGATATGTCTCCGTAAGGGAATCAAGTGTGTCTAGACTGGCATAAACATGGCAGCGAGAATCAGCTCAAACCCACTATAAAAAGGAATTTCAAAAGCAAAACAAAAAAACTGGGAAATTCTTTACAATTCCTTCAAGGTCTCTGATGAAACCTGGAATGACCCTATCTACAATAACAGCTGGATGTGGCATAAGGCTGGACACTTGGGACTGAGAGGATTGGTGAGATTGGGTGAGCAAATGCAGACCCTTTAAAGCACAGATGCCTGGCACCCATTCCATGGGTCCCAACTCTCCCGGTTGAAGGGAATATTACTACAGTTATAACATGTACGGGAATCCTAGAGAACGGACACACTGTGAATACGAAAGGTTTCTAAAACTCAATGAATAGTCCCTCTCCTGGTGCTCCGGTTTGACTTTCCATCTGCTTTACTCCCAATCTCCCAACTTGGAGAGACAGCCCCTTTAACCTCCTGGTTCGCACAGGTTGCCAATTTGGCATAGGATGAAAGGGAAGAGGGAGAACCAATGAGAGAGTAGCTGTTAGGCATTTGGACGGGCACATATCACTCTAACTTCCCGGCAGGAAGAAGAATTAACCAAAGTCTCAGCCCCCCACCGGGAACCAGCATAGGTCCTGAACCAAAATTTTGGACTTGCGGTCAGCTCACCAAAAACGAGTTGAAATATGGAGCTCAGGGGCACAGCAATTCACAAACTGGCCGAATAATAAAGGACAACTATCGTCCAAAAATTTGTTGAGGGAAGGCAACGAGGCGGACTTGAAAGCGAGGCAGAATAGCAGGAAACAGATTTCAAGAGGTACGTTGGAATCGCCTTTAAAGCACAGGAAGAGGGGCACAACTTCGACAACGATGCACTTGGCCAAAAATTGCGTATGCGTTTTTTCCTGAATATATTCGGGAGAAAACGCATACGCCCTTTTTGGCCAAGCAAGCAAGGGGGCAATGCAAATCTGTACTACAAAGAAGTATCACTTCCCACCGGTCAAAAGGGACATGCACAAAATGTGGAAAAACCAGAAAGGCAACACAGGCCCAGGAGAACAGGGAGCCTTGTTATGCTGATGGGCGGGATGTAAATTGCCAACTGCCTCTCTGGAGGAGTGCATTGTGTTCCCTAAAACAAGTAAACAACAGAGCTACAGAGCCAAGGCCACTTCCCATCTAGGGAATATACCTTGGGAAAACTGAAAATCAATAAGACAGAGCCACCCCAAAATTTAGGGCTGCACTGCTTACAAGGACCTCAACTTGGGTACACCTTAAATATCCCAGGAAATATAAAAATGGTTCTAAAAATTGTGGTACTTACGTACGATGGAATATCCCTCAGCCATGAAATCAATGTCATAAGACCAGTAGCAGGAAAATGGGTGGATTCAGGTACGATGATTCTAAGTGAAATAAGTCACTCAGAAAAAGAAACTTATCATAAGATATCTATTATGAAGATCCTGTAAACATGGCTACACTTGAACTGAGTTAGGAAAGAGAACAGTGTCTCACATTTAGAAAACACTCTTATGCCTGCTTAAGGGGGAAGGAGAGCTGGGGTGATGCATAAAACCAGAGTTTGATATAAGCACAGGTACCGTTCCAAAAACCAACTATGGAATAGACAAGACCTACACCTTCCTCAGTGAAAGGGACTCAAAACCCCATATTTCCCGCAGAGGAATATATCTGAGTAGTAAGAATCTTAAAATCTATGTATTGATATGTCTCCGTAAAGGAATCAAGTGTGTTTAGACTTGCATAAACATGGCAGCGAGAATCAGCTCAAACCCACTATAAAAAGGAATTTCAAAAACAAAACAAAAAAACTGGGAAATTCTTTACAATTCCTTCAGGGTCTCTGATGAAACCTGGAATGACCCTATCTACAATGACAGCTGCATGTGGCATAAGGAGGGACACTTGGGACTGAGACGATTGGTTAGATAGGGTGAGCAAATGAAGACCCTTTAAAGCAATAATGCATGGCACCCATTCCATGGGTCCCAACTCTCCAGGTTGAAGGTAATATTACTACAGTTATAACATGTACGGGAAACCTAGAGAACGGACACACTGTGAATACGAAAGGTTTCTAAAACTCAATGAATAGTTCCGCTCCTGGTGCTCCGGTTTGACTTTCCATCTGCTTTACTATCAATCTCCCAACTTGCAGAGACAGGCCCTTTAACCTCCTGGTTCGCACAGGTTTCCAATTTGGCAGAGGATTAAAGGGAAGAGGGAGAACCAATGAGAGAGTAGCTGTTAGGCATTTGGACGGGCACATATCACTCTAACTTCCCGGCAGGAAGAAGAATTAACCAAAGTCTCAGCCCCCCACCGGGAACCAGTATAGGTCCTGAACCAAAATTTTGGTCTTGCGGTCAGCTCACCAAACACGAGTTGAAAAATGGCGATCAGGGGCACAGCAATTCACAAACTGGCCGAGTAATAAAGGACAACTATCGTCCAAAAGTGTGTTGAGGGAAGGCAACGAGGCGGACTTGAAAGCGAGGCAGAATAGCACGAAACAGATTTCAAGAGGTACGTTGGAATCGCCTTTAAAGCACAGGAAGAGGGGCACAACTTCGACAATGATGCACTTGGCCAAAAAGGGCGTATGCGTTTTCTCCTGAATATATTCAGGAGAAAACGCATACGCCCTTTTTGGCCAAGCAAGCAAGCAAGCGGGCAATGCAAATCTGCACTACAAAGAAGTATCACTTCCCACCAGTCAAAAGGGACATCCAGAAAATGTGTAAAAACCAGAAAGGCAAGACAGGCCCTGGAGAACAGGGAGCCTTGTTATGCTGATGGGCGGGATGTAAATTGCCAACTGCCTCTCTGGAGGAGTGCATTGTGTTCCCTAAAACAAGTAAAGAACAGAGCTACAGAGCCAAGGGCACTTCCTGTCTAGGGAATATACCTTGGGAAAACTGAAAATCAATAAGACAGAGCCACCCCAAAATTTAGGGCTGCACAGCTTACAAGGACCTCAACTTGGGTACACCTTAAAAATCCCAGGAAATATAAAAACGGTTCTAAAAATTGTGGTACTTACGTACGATGGAATATCCTTCAGCCATGAAATCAATGTCATAAGACCAGTAGCGGCAAAATGGGTGGATTCATTTACGATGATTCTAAGTGAAATAAGTCACACAGAAAAAGAAACTTATCATAAGATATCACTTATGAAGATCCTGTAAACATGGCTACACTTGAACTGAGTTAGGAAAGAAAACAGTGTCTCCCATTTAGAAAACACTCTTATGCCTGCTTAAGCGGGAAGGAGAGGTGGGGTGATGCATAAAACCAGAGTTTGATATAAGCACAGGTACCGTTCCAAAAACCAACTATGGAATAGACAAGACCTACACCTTCCTCAGTGAAAGGGACTCAAAACCCCATATTTCCCGCAGAGGAATATAACTGACTAGTAAGAATCTTAAAACCTATGTATTGATATGTCTCCGTAAGGGAATCAAGTGTGTCTAGACTGGCATAAACATGGCAGCGAGAATCAGCTCAAACCCACTATAAAAAGGAATTTCAAAAACAAAACAAAAAAACTGGGAAATTCTTTACAATTCCTTCAGGGTCTCTGATGAAACCTGGAATGACCCTATCTACAATGACAGCTGGATGAGGCATAAGGCTGGACACTTGGGACTGAGAGGATTTGTGAGATTGGGTGAGCAAATGCAGACCCTTTAAAGCACAAATGCCTGGCACCCATTCCATGGGTCCCAACTCTCCAGGTGGAAGGGAATATTACTACAGTTTTAACATGTACGGGAAACCTAGAGAACGGACACACTGTGAATACGAAAGGTTTCTAAAACTCAACGAATAGTCCCTCTCCTGGTGCTGCGGTTTGACTTTCCATGTGCTTTACTATCAACCTCCCACCTTGGAGAGACAGCCCCTTTAACCTCCTGGTTCGCACAGGTTTCCAAATTGGCAGAGGATGAAAGGGAAGAGGGAGAACCAATGAGAGAGTAGCTTTTAGGCATTTGGACGGGCACATATCACTGTAATTTCCCGGCAGGAAGAAGAATTAACCAAAGTCTCAGCCCCCCACCGGGAACCAGCATAAGTCCTGAACCAAAATTTTGGACTTGCGGTCAGCTCACCAAAAACGAGTTGAAAAATGCAGCTCAGGGGCACAGCAATTCACAAACTGGCTGAGTAATAAAGGAAAACTATCATCCAAAAATCTGTTGAGGGAAGGCAACGAGGCGGACTTGAAAGCGAGGCAGAATAGCAGGAAACGGATTTCAAGAGGTACGTTGGAATCGCCTTTAAAGCACAGGAAAAGGGGCA